>NW_026079223.1:0-1829 GCF_006386435.1 Epinephelus moara | reverse complement strand
AATACAGCCAGGTCGAAGGGGAGTCGATACACCTGAACTCATGTAATTTCATAATGCAAGCTCTGATTCATCCTAAATTGTGTGTGGCAGTGGCCAGGGGTTTCCTCTACATGCTTGAAAAAACAGACTGAATATTTTGATGCATTGAGGAAATACAGTATTACAAAAGTAAAGGTACAATAAGCGGAAATTTAAAAAAAAATAGGGTTTATGATAAATCTGGTCCTTTACTTTTAGGCAATTTTGGCTGGGATAGTCCCAGAAACACCAACCAGGGTTTGTTAGAAAGGTCTGACTGTGCTGAATCCAGCAATATATGATATGTAACTGTAGCTGGTATGGTCAGCAGTCTACATTAAGAAATGTGTGACATGTATCGGTCAGATATTTAATCAATAATGATACTCGTTACCCAGAAAGGTTGAAGGAGATCTTCCCCTTTCTAAATCCAAAATTAAACCCTGAAAAATGTAGGCTGTGGATAAAGCTATGAGGACGTCCTCATTCCCAGTTGAAGCTATATTCTGCTTTTGACACCTAAAAACAGGTCAATCTAAAAAAAATCAATATCAGTTTAAGTGTACACTATATTGAGAACATTTTCACTGCTTTACCTTGCTGTCAGACAGACTTTTCAGATGGGAAACTGAAGTTATATTGTTAGCTGTTAGCAATAAAAATAAAATAAAAAAATAAATAAATAAAAAATGTATTATATCAGACCCAAGGTGCGTTGGCCCACCGGGAAAACGGCCCTGCCAGAAGATCTCATAATGAAAAATGCCAGTTCAGCAACAAAATGGCACCAACGGAATTAGTGCTTTGAGAGCAAAATAGTGAAAAATGAGATGGTATGGTATTTTGAAAGTAAATCCTTGAATCCCATCAGTTCCATAAATGTGGCTGTTTTTGGCCCAGTGACAACCGTTGAATCCTCTGTGCAATGTCAATTCTACTCAAATCCTGTTCTATCGATGCTTCCTTAATAATAACTGCATACATCTAAGTGACAGAGATACAAAATCTTACCTCTCCATGATCCTCTTCACATTGTCCTTTAAGTTGATTCCTCCCACCTTGGACAATCCATTAATCTGAAATCAGAGGAACAAACAACAGTTTAACAACAAAACAAAAAAAACAACTTTTCAGAAGGGATGCATGATAATTATCGGAGCCAATTAATTATCGGCCAATATTGGGAAAGCAATGTGCTAAACTGTGCCTGGTCTGCTGGGACAAGTCATTGCGCTTACAACATCAAACTGTTGCGCTGCCGTGCATCCCTCGTTTTCAGTGTTCAGAATATCTCCTTCAGAGTTTACACTAGACTTTTTTTTGACAATATGGCCAATATAGCCATCAATATTCCAGAATTCTGGCCATATCAACTACCAGATATTTTAACACTGCAGCCGCCACTGCGGCCTGTGCGTGCTTCGGCAAGCAGCTACAACCACAGAAGAGGAGGCGGTGTCATGGAAAATGCAATGCAAAGGTTTTCAGCTTTTGCCACAACGATGTATTCATTTATTTGGCATAATTCCATTCGGACATTTTGGCTGTGGGATTGAAATGCTGCACATCAGAGAAAAATTACATTATGTTGCTGTGACTACAGATATGATCTTACCAGTTTCTGCTTTTCCTCCAGGGAGTCAAGGGAGTTTTCAATAAGGGTTAGTATCTCAACCGTTGATGCCTGTTCTGGAATCTTTATGGAGTCACTTGTTTCTGGATTGCCCAAACCACTTTTCAGGGCACGGATGTCCTCGCGGATTTCGAAAAGCATTTTCATCACTTTTCTCTGGAACTCTAATGCATAGAAA
>NW_026079222.1:0-1288 GCF_006386435.1 Epinephelus moara | reverse complement strand
TTTAATCAAAGATGTATTTTTCCTCTTTAATGGAAATAGGCTAGCAGTTTCCCTCTGCTTGCAGTCTTTGTTGTAAGCTAGGCTAAGCCTGGACCTGTCTGTAATGGCTACACAGAAACTAAACTTTTATCATCCTCTCACTTGACTCTGGTTACACATACTGTGTGAAGAAATGATCTGTCTGTGACTAATCATTTCTTCAAAAACACCCACACTGGGAAGTTTTGGGCAGAGACGTTGGTGTCATGGAAGTCATGTCTTTGTGGCATTCGTTTGTGGCTGCGCAACACTTCAAAGGAAATAAGAACATCTGGAGTTTTGAAGCATCATATCTTTTAAAAATAGATCAAACATTCAGTTCTTGTGAAAAGGAAAATCTGTACATATATATGTTTTTTAAATAAAATAAAGGGCAAATGCATTTACAAGAAAAACAGTTAAATACAAGGCGGAGGAAGCTTTCATTTTATTTTTTGTACTTTTTGTTTTTTGCATTCAGAAATATAAAATGTAATTGTTTATTTTTAGTTCTTGCACACAGCTTTTGAAGGAACTCGGCAGCTAGGTTGTTAACCACTGATCTTCCGTGGATGTAGGCTGCCTCATATCCTTCTGTCTCTTCATGTTATCCCAGACAGACTTAATGTTGACCACTTCTGGCCAGACTTCTCCGGACAGTAGATAAGTGTACCTGGGTCCCACTGGTTCCTGCTAGTTCTGAGCTGATGGCACTGCTGGACATCTTCTGCTTTAGAAGGGAAGTAAGAATAATGTGTCTTTCTTCTGCTGCAAGTGTACCTGGAAGAATTGATGCTGTTTTAAAGGCAAAGGGTGGTCACACCAGATGTTGACTTGATTTAGATTTTTCTTTTGTTCACTTGCTCACTTTGCATTTTGTACATTGATGAAACAAACAATTAAATATATATTTTATATTTTTTTTATTTATATTTTTGAAAGCATTCTTTTTTTTAAGATATTTTTTGGGCATTTTTAGCCTTTATTTAACAGGACAGACAAGTGTGAAGGGGGGAGAGAGAGAGAGGGAGTGACATGCAGCAAAGGGCCACAGGCTGGATTCGAACCCGGGCCGCTGCGGCAACAGCCTTGTACATGGGGCGCCTGCTCCACCACTAAGCCAGCGACGCCCCAAAAGCATTCTTACTTTACAGCATTTCTTTACACCTACCTAAAATGTTTGCATGTATATAATTTAACTATTATCACATAAATGTCACATCCCTGCAGCATACATATTTTTATAGCCCAGTTTGTCCTGGAAAATAAA
>NW_026079221.1:0-1362 GCF_006386435.1 Epinephelus moara | reverse complement strand
ATAGTATAGTATGCCATCCAAAATCATGAAAAAAGTCATAGCATTGTATGTCGTCCAAAATCATGAAAAATAGTCATAGTATAGTAATGTCGTCAAAAACCATCAACAAAAGTCATAGTATAGTATGTCATCCAAAATCATGAACAAAAGTGATAGTATAGTATGCCGTCCAAAATCATGAAAAAAAAGTGATAGTATAGTATGTCATCAAAAATCATGAGAAAACTTTATAGTATAGTATGTCGTCCAAAATCATGAAGAAAAGTCATAGTATAGTAATGTCATCAAAAATCATGAAAAACTAGTAACAGTATAGTATGCTGTCCAAAATCATGAAAAACTAGTAACAGTATAGTATGCTGTCCAAAATCATGAAAAATAGTCATAGTATAGCATGTCATAAAAAATCATGAAAAACTAGTAACAGTATAGTATGTTGACCAAAATCATGAAAAACTAGTAACAGTATAGTATGTTGACCAAAATCATGAAAAATAGGCATAGTATAGTAATGTCGTCAAAAACCATGAATAAAAGTCATAGTACAGTATGCCGTACAAAATCATGAAAAAACGTCATAGTATAGTATGTCGTCAAGAACCATGAATAAAAGTCATAGTATAGTATGTCGTCCAAAATCATGAAAAAAAAGTCATAGTATAGTATGTCGTTAAAAACCATGAATAAAAGTCATAGTATAGTATGCCGTCCAAAATCATGAAAAAAAGTCATAGTATAGTATGTCATCATAAATCATGAAAAACTAGTAACAGTATAGTATGTTGACCAAAATCATGAAAAATAGTCATAGTATAGTATGTCGTCAAAAACCATGAATAAAAGTCATAGTATAGTATGTCATCAAAAATCATGAAAAACTAGTAACAGTATAGTATGTTGACCAAAATCATGAAAAAATAGTAACAGTATAGTATGTTGACCAAAATCATGAAAAATAGGCATAGTATAGTAATGTTGTCAAAAATCATGAGAAAACTTCATAGTATAGTATGTCGTCCAAGATCATGAAAAAAAAGTCATAGTATAGTAATGTCGTCAAAAACCATGAACAAAAGTCATAGTATAGTATGCCGTCCAAAATCATGAAAAAAAAGTCATAGTATAGTATGTCATCAAAAATCATGAAAAACTAGTAACAGTATAGAATGTTGACCAAAATCATGAGAAATAGTCATAGTATAGTATGTCGTCAAAAACCATGAATAAAAGTCATAGTATAGTATGCCGTCCAAAATCATGAAAAAAAGTCACACTATAGTATGTCATCAAAAATCATGAAAAACTAGGAACAGTATAGAATGTTGACCAAAATCATGAAAAATAGTCATAGTATAGTATGTC
>NW_026079220.1:0-1136 GCF_006386435.1 Epinephelus moara | reverse complement strand
GCCCCTAAAGGCCCATTTATGCTCAACGTTAAATACGGATCCGGATAGAGACAGAGCCGTCTGTCCGTGCTCCGCGCTCATTTCGTCCGTAGCCGTTTCTCAATGTGCGAACTTGTGTTCTTGTGGACTTGTGACACGTCATCAGTCACAGCCCAAGTACTGGATGTGTTCTCGCCACGCCCCTTTCACCGGGGATGCATCAGAAAGGAAAGGCGCACAATTGTAAGCCATAATTACCGATATGTGACTGTTGTGTTGTCACGGAACGTAGTGTTTTCACGCGTAGTTTAAACGTCAGACCCGTGGTCGATGTTTTAATATAGAGCCCAGTTGAATGTGAGGTCCGCTAGATGACAGCAGTGTCAGCGCTCATAGATAATAAACATGTGTATGAGCGCTCAGGCTGCCCCACTGAGAGCAGCCTCTCTCGGTTAGTCCTTTTAAATTCGTGGCTGATATCTCTGTAGTGGTTAAATATGAGATGTAATTCGTTTGGGGAATGTCTAATGGGCAACATTCAGTCTCAGTATATAAGATATATTCTTATATTATTAAATGTTGTAACATGTTATTGTTCTTTGCATTCTTTTGCTTATTTATGTGTCTTTACCATTCAATAATGATTTTAATTTTAGAATTTATTGTATTTAAAGATTAATTGTCTTTATTGTAGTATTTATTCAACAGCATTTTAAATATTGATTATCTGATATGAATTGTATACCTGATGTCTGAAGTGTGGCTGAATAAACTTTTCCTCTTCAAATCAGACCTGTTTGATCCATTTATATTGGTGAGGACAGACTATATGAGAAACTGCTGTCAGTGTAATCCAGTACAGTTCAACAGCACCACAATCTACAACTCAACACTTCAATGAAATGTCAGACTGAATATTAAACTGCTGTTGTTTTTTCTAGGTGAACCAAGTCTCCATAACAATGTAGACAGAAAGCAAAATGATGAGACAAATGCAGTGATGCACAGTAACTAAGAATGTATATGATGATAACAACACTTGAAATTGGGTCACTCTGCATAATGAGTACTTTTAACTTTTGATTCATTCATTTCTTTCATCTCATCACGTCTCATCCTCATCCTCCGCTGTCTTTCTGGGATCTGCCTCCTCAGCT
>NW_026079219.1:0-3016 GCF_006386435.1 Epinephelus moara | reverse complement strand
TGTGTTGTGCCTTGTCAGTTGGTGTTGTCTAGAGATCAGCTGTGGATTTGTCATACGTGTCATCGTAAGATTAGTGCAGGTGAGATGCCAGCTGAATGTTGGAGTAATAACTTGGATGTTGATCCTGTTCCACCAGAACTGGGATGTCTGAATAGTATAGAGCAGCATTTGATAGCCTTGCATATTCCTTTTATGAAAATGTTGGCATTGCCTAAAGGGGGGCAAAATGGAGTACATGGTCCAGTGACCTGTGTTCCCGTCAACATTACGCAAACTAGTAATGTGTTGCCGCGTTTGAGTATGGAAGGGTCTTTGGTGCAGGTGAAGTTAAAGCACAAGTTGACATATAAGGGACATTACGAGTACCAGTTTGTGGATCCGTTGCATGTAAGACAGGTGCTGGAGTATTTAAAGAGGACCAGTGTTCATTATAGAGACATAGAGTTTAATGAGGAGTGGATTAATGAGTTTTGTAGGCAGGAAGATGGGGACAGGGAAGAGGCTGGATCAGCTAGTGAGGATGAAGCTGTGAGGAAGCTGGTACAGGAAGTGAGGTTGTTGGTCAGGTTGTAGAAAAGGCTGAGGTTGATGATTAAGGCTGAGGTTGATGATTTAGCAGAATCAGCAGACATAGTACAAGATGAAATGTTACATGACAGAGCAGCACTGCATGTTTCAGGACACTTGGCTTATGCCTGTTGATATTGGTCAGGAAGCATTAGATCAGTATTTTGATGATATCGTGAATATAGCGCCTGCAGAGGGAAATAGTCCAGTTAGGATGCTTTCTGACCAGAGTAATGAAGCAAAGTGTTTCCCCGTGTTGTTTCCTGTGGGTCAGAAGACCTTCCATGACAGTCGGCATTATCAGTTGAGTCTGTCGCGTTATTTCAACAATAGGATTATGCACTGCGATGGTCCTTTTGCATGTAATGTAGAGTACATATTTTTTGCTCAGTACATGTCAGAGGTTGATCAGGTGATGTCGAGTGTTTCTGTAGCGTTGCGTAAAGGTAAGGGAGGTCAGAGGTCTCAAAGGATTAGTCAGAGTATGCTGAAGGATGAGGAGTCTCTGAAGCAGTTGTTGCAGTTTGATGATGGATTTAGGTTTTTAAAGCCTCTTCGTGGGACTCTTGCGTTTTGGATGTCCGTGCAGAAGGACGTCTTGGCGTGTGTGCGTCAGTTAGGGATTCCGACGTGGTTTTGCTCGTTTTCGTCTGCAGATCTGTGCTGGCAGAATCTCCTGACCAGCATCCTGAAGCAGGAAGGCAGAACGCAGACGGTAGAGGATTTGGAGTGGGCAGACAGGTGTCAGTTGTTGTGTGGTAACCCAGTTACAGCAGCGAGGATGTTTGATTACAGATGGCATTGTTTTCTGAACGAGGTTCTCATGTCTCCTGCTCAACCAATTGGCAAAATCATAGATTATTTTTATAGAGTCGAGTTTCAGCAGCGCGGTTCTCCTCATGTTCACTGTCTGTTTTGGATTGAGGGTGCTCCCCAAATTGATAAGAATACAGATGAGGAGGTTGTAGAGTTTATTGATAAGTACGTATCGTGTGAGTTACCCTCAGATGATGACGCATTATTGGACATTGTGTCATCAGTGCGAACACATTCCAAACGACATTCAAAGTCATGCAGGAAAAAGAAGACTGTATGTCGTTTCAGTTTCCCAAAACCTGTGTCTGAGCGTACATTTATTTGTAAAATAGAAGAAAAAAAATGCACATTTGACAAGAAGGAGGCAGAGAAGACAGGGGAGGATCCTCAGTCAGAAGACAAACCAGTCTGTAGGTGTTTTGACAGGAGTAACAAGATGAGAGTAGAGATTAATAAAGCAGTGGAAAGTGAGTCGTTTGGTAGTGTAGAGGAGTTATTTATGAGTGTGGGCATTAATCAGGAGATTTTCGAAATGGCATATAGGAGAATGCAAAACAAGACCAAGGTAGTTTATAAGAGAGGAGTAAATGAAGTTTGGGTCAATCAGTATAGCAAGCAGTTGTTGAAGTGTTGGAACGCTAATATTGATGTGAGCTTTGTAACTGATGCGTATGCAGTTGTTGTGTATATAATATCATATATTACAAAAGCAGAGAGAGAAATTGGCCTGTTATTGAGTAATGCCCAAAAAGAAGCCAAAAACCAAGGAAATGTCTCAGCTAAAGACGCGTTGAAGAAGTTGGGTAGTGTGTATTTGTATAATAGGGACGTTAGTGCTCAGGAGGCAGTGTATAGGTTAACGAACTTGCATTTGAAGGAGTGCTCTAGGAAGGTTGTGTTTGTGCCAACAGGGAATAATATAGTGAAGATGACTTCACCCCTCAGTGTTTTGAGGCAGAGAGCATCTGCACACGATCTTAGCACAGAAGATATGTGGATGACGAGCTTCGTGGATAGATATAGGAACAGGCCCGATGGTGATGTGTTTGAAAATATGTGTATGGCGACATTTGCGTCAGAGTATCGTGTTCTTTCCAAAAACGAAAAGTCAAGACATGATTCAATTGAAAAATGATTTGGGTTTCATTTTGCAGAGAACACGTACTCAGTTTGCGGTTGTTAGGTACATGCGCCTTAGTTTGGAAAAACATCCAGAGTTGCATTTTCAGAGTTTGCTGCAGTTGTTCCTTCCATATAGAACTGACTCAGACCTCAAACCTGAAGGCTTTGAGCTGTTTGAACAGTTCCATGAGGATGGAAGTGTGACATTTAGTGAAGGGTCAGTACATGCGGTTAAGGACGTGGTGAAGGATAATAGAGGAATGTTTGATGTAGATAATCCAGATTTAGAGCGTGAGCAGGAGATTGCAGAGCAGCATGGTGTAGATGAGGAGGATGGAGCTGTGACCTGAACAGGAAGTTGAACACCTTGAGTGTTTAGAGGAGAGAAGGCAGCAGCAGGGATCTGAGATAGTAGAGGAGCAGTTACAAGAACATCTGGAGAATGTGCCAGATTTGGTTGTTGGTAGTAGACAGGTGGCGCAGTTGGAGAGGAAGAGGAATGTGATGTGTA
>NW_026079218.1:0-1557 GCF_006386435.1 Epinephelus moara | reverse complement strand
GTATGTCGTCAAAAATGTCACCAAAATGTCATAGCATGGTATGTCGTCAAAAATTTCACCAAAATGTCATAGTATAGTATGTTGTCAATGTTGAGATTAAAACGTCATAGTATAGTATGTCGTCAAATAAATTGATAAAAACGTCATAGGATAGTATGTCGTCAAAAATGTCACCAAAATGTCATAGTATGGTATGTCGTCAAAAATTTCACCAAAATGTCATAGTATAGTATTTTGTCAAAAACAGCATAAAAACGTCATAGTATAGTATGTCGTCAAAAACAGGATAAAAACGTCATAGTATAGTATGTCGTCAAAAATAGGATAGAAACATCATAGTATAGTATGTCGTCAAAAATAGGATAAAAACGTCATAGTATAGCATGTCGTTAAAGATAGGATAAAAACGTCATAGTATAGTATGTCGTCAAAATTGGATAAAAACGTTACAGTATAGCATGTTGTCAAAACTGACAAAAATGTCATCGAATAGTATGTCGTCAAATAAAATGATAAAAACGCCATAGTATAGTATGTCGTCAAAAATGTCATAAAAATGTTATAGTATAGTATGTCGTCAAAAATTTCACAAAAACATCATAGTATAATATGTCGTCAAAAATAGGATAAAAACGTCATAGCATAGCATGTCGTCAAAAATTTCACCAAAATGTCATACTATATTACGTTGTCAATGTTGAAATTAAAATGTCATAGTATAGAATGTTTTCAAATTGGAATAAAAACGTTATAGTATAGTATGTCGTCAAAAATAGGATAAAAACGTCAGAGTATAGTATGTCGTCAAAATTGGATAAAAACGTCATAGTATATAGTATGTCGTCAAAAACAGGATAAAAACGTCATAGTATAGTATGTCGTCAAAAATAGCATAAAAACGTCATAGTACAGTATGTTGTCAAAATTGGGATAAAAAATGTCATAGTATAGTATTTCGTCAAAAATTTCACCAAAATGTCACAGTATAGCATGATGTAAATTTTGAGATTAAAACATCATAGTATAATATAGTATGTCGTCAACGATGTGACAAAAACGTCATAGTATAGTATGTCGTCAAAAATAGCATAGAAACGTCATAGTATAGTATGTTGTCAAAATTGGGATAAAAACGTCATAGTATTGTATGTCGTCAAAAATAGCATAAAAACGTCATAGTACAGTATGTTGTCAAAACTGTGACAAAAATGTCATCTTCTAGTATGTCGTCAAATAAATTGATAAAAACGTCATAGGATAGTATGTCGTCAAAAATGTCACCAAAATGTCATGTTGTCAATGTTGAGATTAAAACGTCATAGTATAGTATGTCGTCAAAAACAGGATAAAAACGTCATAGTATAGTATGTCGTCAAAAACAGGATAAAAATATCATAGTATAGTATGTCGTGAAAAACAGGATAAAAACGTCATAGTATAGTATGTCGTCAAAAATAGGATAAAAACATCATAGTATAGTATGTCGTCAAAAATAGGATAAAAACGTCATAGTATAGCATGTCATTAAAGATAGGATAAAAACGTCATAGTATAGTA
>NW_026079217.1:0-1766 GCF_006386435.1 Epinephelus moara | reverse complement strand
ACAAAGCAGCAGAAATCGCCAGGACACCGGCGTCAGCAATCGGGCAACCCTTATTGTTGAGCCCTGACAAGGATTAAAAACATACACACAGGCACGGTATGGACGCGGTGCTGAATTTCGCGTTGTTGTGTTCCAAGTCCGCACTGCGTGAACGGGTGCGCGCGTTGTTGTGTTCCAAGTCCGCACTGCGTGAACGGGTGCGGGTGAACATGGACGAGAGTAGCAGTAGCAGCAGCAGCAAGCTAGCAAGCTAGCAAGCTAACGTTTAACAAGCGTCAACATCAACTTTCTTAAGCACTTACCACTCTCACCGCAGCCAGCAAGCTGGACTATGGCCTGACAGACGTTGTCCTCAAATTCATTGTTCATAAAATCATCCCGTCTTTTATCAAAAAGGACGGGGTGCTGTAAAATGATCAACCTTTCTCCCATACTGTCCTGCCTGACTGGAGTTTGGACTCTCCCGGTCTGCGCGACTATAAACAAACTATCTCATTGGCCCAGCTGTGTAGTTCCGCCGGCGAATTCCGCGGGGGTCAAAGTCTGGGCGGAAACTTTTTTCACCTCACGAAAGTTCCGCCCCGGTGTGAAAACTTCCATAAGAACCCATGAAATCAACTTTTATATTTTTCCGCAAGAATAATCCGAGCGGATATTCGCCCTCAGTGAGAATGGAGTTTAATGCAGGGTAAACGTTTGAACCCGTTGCACCAAACTTGGTTTAAACTCAGTTTACAATTTACGTTAACCCGACAAGCCTACAGTATCAGTATCAGTAGTACCAGCTACATAGCTAGCTAGCTACATAGCTAGTTAGCTATGTAGCTAGCTAGCTACGTAGCTAGCTAACGATATAGCCTAACAACACACAACAGCTAATGTAAACAATAGCCTAACACACAAGAAGCCGTGCTATATCGTGAATATTGGCACGGCTGTATAACATTTAATATGAAATATAGCCACTTACTTCCAAAATCCAAGGATTGTCCCGAGAAGCTCCAGGATTTGCCTTGTCCCTGTCTTTAATGCACAGCAGCGGGAACATTGACCCAATAAATGGGTATGGTGCAGCGGGAATGGGACCCGACGTTGTGGTGACCCAGTTTATGGTCAATGTTCGCGCCACAACAAAAAAAGACCCACAGATATTTCACACAAGACTCAAAAAGAAAACTTTTCTTCCTTTACCGACAAACGGAAGTGCAGCTGCCTCGGCGATCGCTTACGCCCTTCACTTCCAGTGGTGCCCCCAGGGTATCGCCGTGTTTTTTACAAATACTTAGGGTAGAAAACCACCAGTTTAGCTATATATCACATTTTTCACATCACCATATCACCGTGTAGACTAATCTGATGTTTGTTAAGTCTATAAACAATTAATAACATGGTTATCGTAGATTAGCTGGGCTAACCGTTAGCTGTTAACGTTAGCCGTCAGTGGTGTCTGTAATAACCATAGACTGTATAAAAATAAGGTAATAACTCAATAAACGGTCCGTGAATAAAATATTTGTTCCAGCGAATATCTTAGTTACAACATGATTGAGCTAGCAAAGTAGTTTTGTGTTGCTATGTGTGGTATTTATTCAGTTATGGGAAATCACGATGTCGAGAAAGCATCAGTGGCTGCAGCTGACAGGGACAGTTAGCAAAGCTAACATCAGGACGTCATCTTTTAAAAGCCTCCCGTTGTCAGATACAACATGAAACTACTCCAGTTAGCTTAATAATGTTGTAACTCAGACATCCGCTGGGGAAAAAAA
>NW_026079216.1:0-1061 GCF_006386435.1 Epinephelus moara | reverse complement strand
CTCCAGCTGTATCTCTGTCCTTCCTGTGTTCATCCGGTGTTCCTCCTGGGTGCATTCTGCTGTCCTTCCTGCATTCATCCACGTGTTTTTCCTGTGCTCATCCCCGTTCATCTTGTTTTTCTGGGTATGTTTTCAGGATGCTTTTGATCAGCTACATTAAAGTTTGGTTTTTGTTTGAACTTCAACCTGTCTGTTAATCTGCAATTGGGTCCTCCTTGAACTGACACGTACTGTAACAGAACGAACTGACCCTAGGATGAACAACATGAAGCAAGGAACACAAACAGAAAACTCCAAAATAAAGTCCATAGGATAACAGAATATGAACAAAAACCCAGGAACATGAAAGATACAGGTACAGACATGTTTCCTGACCTGTTTTATTCCAAATCACAATGAAGTAGACCACATAATAAATCCCTGGAATGTTGATGCAGCCTGCCTGCCAGAGTTTCATCTGCAATAAACTAAGGCAAACGTTGTTGTTTTTATTTTAGACTACTTCATCTATATGTAGCCTATATATATGAGGATATTACACTCTAAGTTAAGAGGACTTACCATGTACTGTAAGTGTCAGGTGATTACACTATAAGTGGTGGGCTGTATTGTAAGGTTGTACTTACGCATTTGGAATCACACTTGTAAATGCTTTTCTAAATTGTGACAATGTATTACCTATCATCTGTTTATGCTTAAACTGTATTGTTTTGTTTTATTTTGTACACAGGTCTTTCTTGATAAAGAGATTCCAAGCTCACTGAGGCTACAGGTTTAAATAAAGGATTAGATAAATACAATATTGTGTTTCATGGATTATGTTTCATATCTCACCTGTACCTGAGACAACATGCCTCCACTAACACAACTGTGTTGTTTCAGTGCAGGCATGTTTCGGAACGCCCTCTCACTTTCAACTGTTTTTGCTTGATGTCCTGCATTTCACTGTCAATGCCCTGTGCAGCACCTGGGGGCTTCCAAAAAACCTTCACCCCGGTGAAACGCACATGGTTTTGCAGGACGCAGAAGTGCAGGCTTTAACCAGCTCTGTCACCCTCTCA
>NW_026079215.1:871-1198 GCF_006386435.1 Epinephelus moara | reverse complement strand
GTACAACCCATATAGAGAAAGGAAATACAAAACCGCTATAACAGTAGGGAAAATAGTGGTGTTAATTCGCACAACAGAAACAGACGGACAACCAGAAATCCCAAGAACTAGTGCAGTGAAACAAGGCTTCATGGGGGCCAACCAGGGAAAGATGAAAGAGGGGGTTTTAACCCCGATAGAAATGGTAATGAAACAACACCCAAGTCGAGCAAAGCGCATTCAGCGCTGTGTGACCAAATGGCACAAAAGAACATCCGGAAAGAATCGCTGGCCAATGGATGGTACCTTCAATTTGGCATGCTGTGATGAAGTGGAGTCAGAATTAAG
>NW_026079215.1:0-773 GCF_006386435.1 Epinephelus moara | reverse complement strand
AGACAGACTGGAACAAGAATAATGGTGCAGCTGGAGGAGAGAGACAAAGAACACCAGACACAGGAAGCAGTAACGCCTACAGCACCACCCCCACCTACACCACCACCGCCCCCATACCTACAAGAGCCAACGCAGCCAGCAATGGGGCAGTACGCACTAAAGGGCTCAAAAGTTACAGAAATGGAGGGCCAATTAGAAGGGAGATTCACAGTAACCCTAACAAAGAATAATGAGCAGAAATCCAATAGGAGGGGGCTGCAGGGGCCGAGGAGGAAGCTGAAACTGGAAGCAGAACCGCTTTCAGAAACAGAGAGCACTGACGGGTCAACAAGTGATGAGGGGGACAGAGAGTTCACTGAGAGTGAAACTGGACAACCTCCAGTGATATACAAACATCGTGGTAGAAGGAGCAGTGACTGCACCGGAACTACAACTATAGATCTGACAGACAGCGCCAGCAATGAAGGCTCTCGCTCTACTGAAGAACAAACACCGCCTGTGAGACGCAAAGAAAGAGGGAGACAGAAGCAGGTGAAAAACAGAAGCAAAGCTCACTACAAAAGTTGTTCGAGCATCTCCGCTGAGAGATCTGGCTCCCCCGCAATAGAATGGCGCAAGAAAAAAGGAAAGGTTGAAGAAATGAAACCTAGGCCCAAGAGTGCCTTTGGTCACGAGCACTGGCAACAGATGTTGGAATGGGAGACAGAGACCCGTCAAATGCGTGAGAACGAAGATCACCAAAGGCCAGCCACCATCGGCCCACCACCATATCC
>NW_026079214.1:0-1131 GCF_006386435.1 Epinephelus moara | reverse complement strand
AAGTCATAGTATAGCATGTCGAAAAAAGTTTTCACAACTCATAATATAGCATGTCGAAAAAAGTGTTAAAAAAAGTCATAGTATAGTATTTTGCAAAACGTCATAGTATAGTATGTCAAAAAAGTATTTAAATAGTCATACTATAGTATGTCAAAAAAGTTCAAATACTCAAAGTATAGTGTGTCAGAATAAAGTGTAAAAAACATCATAGTACAGTATGATGACAAAAGTCATAGTATAGTCATGTCTAAAAGTTTCCAAAAAAAAGTCATAGTATGGTATGTCAAAAAATTGTACAAATAGTCACAGTATAGGATGTCGAAAAAAGTGTAAAAAACATAACCTAATCGTATAGTATGATGAAAAAAGTCATAGTATAGCATGTCAAAAAAACTGTTGAAAAAGTCATAGTATAGTATGATGAAAAAGTCATACTATAGCATGTCGAAAAAGTGTTCAAGAAGTCACAGCATAGTATGATCAAAAAAGTGTTCAAAGAGTCATAGTGTGTCAAAAAAAGTGTTAAAACGTCATAGTATAGTATGATGAAAAAATCATACTATGTCGAAAAAGTGTTCGTAAAGTCACAGTATGAAAAAAGTGCTCAAAGAGTCATAGTACAGTATGTCGGAAAAAGTTTAAAAACCCATAGTGTAGTATGATGAAAAAAAGTCATAGTATAGTATGTCGAAAAAAGGGTTAAAAATGCATAGTTTGGTATGATAAAAAAAAGTCAGAGTATAGTGTGTCGAAAAAAGTGTTCATAAAGTCATAGTATAGTATGTAGCAAAAAGTCATAGTATAGTATGTCGAATAAAGTGTTGAAAACGTCATAGTATAGTGTGATAAAAAAAAGTCATAGTATAGCATGTAAAAAAAAAAGTGTTAAAAACGTTATAGTATTGTATGTCAAAAAAAGTGAAACATTTGACCTAATAAATCATTTCCAGTTTTCAAAGTCACCATGATCACATTCTGGGTTATTAGATAATAAACTCACAATCACAATATCAATAAATACAGAGGCAAATAATGAATGAATCATATAAAACACATTGTGTGACTCTGAGCAGAGTTCAGTATTATAAATACCAAACGCATGATTTTGTTTATGTGCAGGTGATTGTTAGA
>NW_026079213.1:0-1160 GCF_006386435.1 Epinephelus moara | reverse complement strand
GATGTCAGGACAGCACAGTCACTAAACATCTTGATCAACATCTGAAAACCATCTTTCACATGATACCAGAGCCCTGCCAGCACATTCTCACTCCAACCTCGTCACATATTGACTTTTGGTCATGGACTTCCCACATCCACATATGATGTGCAAGGAACCATTGGTGCATTCTGGGTCACCATGTCAAGTTCAGCCTGTTACATGCATTGTCTTCTTTCAAAGTACACTTCTGTTTTCACAGAAAAGTTAACGTCTACATACAGTCTTTTTCAAAATCACACTACGTTGGTACAACACTGCCAACAGACGTTTTTTCGTTCAACAAAAGCATGTGGTTAGGTTGAGGATAAAAGAACAGGGTTTTGGCTTAAGAATCTTACGGGACATGAACACCGCCCTTCCAGACTGCCCCTGTCAGACTTTCGCCGCCTAAACTTTTGAACTTGTCCCGCTGCGTTTCCCCGATGCCACCAGGCACTGTTAAACTATAACGGCAACCGGCCGCGTGTCATGTTGACGTTAAAGGCCTTTTTCTGTTGGTTTCTGACGCTGAAAGTCACTGCCCAAGCTCCGGAATGTTGACGACTTTGGAGTGAGACCAGGCTCGCCCTGCACATCACTGTTTTCTTATTNTGTCAGACTTTCGCCGCCTAAACTTTTGAACTTGTCCCGCTGTGTTTCCCCGATGCCACCAGGCACTGTTAAACTATAACGGCAAACGGACGCGTGTCATGTCGATGTGAAAGGCCTTTTTCTGTTGGTTTCTGACTGCCCAAGCTCCGGATTTTGACAACTTTGGAGTGAGACCAGGCTCGCCCTGCACATCACTGTTTTCTTATTAGAGCTTCCGGCCACTCCTGTTGGATTTCCAACTACGACTGCCTGGCAGATCATAATTGGGTCTGGATTACAAAACGTAACATGTCTTGATTGGGATCTATTTGAATGGACACTGTAAATAGTTTGCTCTGTGAAACTGTTGCAATCCAGTGGTTGGCGGTGATGCAACAGTCTTAAACTCTACAGATTGAGAAAAAGAACAGGTCTGTTAATGTTTCAGAGTTTTCTTTATTTTATTCTTTGGGGGTGATGATGGCCTCCAGGAGAGAGCTCGTGTTGACGGAGCAGTGAGCATGACGACTGACATGAGAGAATTCTTT
>NW_026079212.1:0-6538 GCF_006386435.1 Epinephelus moara | reverse complement strand
CACTTTAGAAACAAGCCCAAAAAACGCAACCCACGACTACCAATATTTGTAAGCTACCTCAAAAAAAACATGCCCAAAGTCGCGGCTAATAAGCGGACCTGGCAACTTATGGCTTGTCCTCCTCACATTTCTTCTGTCCTCCTGTATGCCGACGTGGGACGTATCCCACCTCTCATTGGCTGATGCTCTTTGTCAGGCGTGTCAGGCTTCTCCAGTTTTCTAGCATGCCAGATATCCAGTCCCAGTGGCAGACGAGAGGGCGACTTTCTTGTAGGGCTTGTTCACACATGAGGACTCGTCGACGACCTGTCCAGGGTATCCTAACAGGATAAGCAGCTCTGCAAGTGACTNCAGTCGTGTCAGGCTTCTCCAGTTTTCTAGCATGCCAGATATCCAGTCCCAGTCGCAGACGAGGGGGCAACTTGCTCGTAGGGCTTGTTCACACATGAGGACTCGTCGTGGCAGACTATCTGCCGACTCACCTCCGACCCAAGGTGGCTCTCAAGATCCTTTGCGACGGCAAAATCGTGGTGAACATCGTGTAATGTGAACTAGGCTTAAATTGGCCATAGGTGTGAATGTGAGCGTCAGTGGTTGTCTGTCTCTATGTGTCAGCCCTGTGATAGTCTGACGACCTGTCCAGGGTATCCTAACAGGATAAGCAGCTCTGCAAGTGACTGACTGAAAATCACCTGTTCTGTTTGTTTTGCAGAGGAAGAGACTGCTGTGAATAATTTAGCCGGTAAAAACCTCCTGTACATCTGGATCTTAAGTTATCTGGGCAAAGAGGTGAGCATACATTAGCAGGTGCTGGACTAGCGACCTGTCTGTGATGAGCCGAACTGCGTCAGAGAGACACTGATTTGCTGCGTGAAACTGCTGTATTCAGCATTTTTACCAGTTTAAATTGCCAGGTTTGCTTTTTCTTTGGAGAGGGAGAGACCTCTGTGGATAATTTGGGCCCTGGTAAAAACCTCCTGAACATCTGGATCAGAGAAAAAGGTGAACATATAGTAGATTATCAGAGCAAAAGGGTGAGCACACATTAGCAAGTGCTCTGACAATGTTGGAGAAACACTGATTTGTGAGGTGAAGCTGCTTTATTCTGTGTTTCTATTGGTTTAAATCACCTAGTCTGCTTGTTTTGGAGAGGAGGAGACCTCTGCAGATAATTCAGACCCTGATAAAAACAGAGAACATGAAAATAATTATAGTTGATCGAAGCATTAGCTGGTTGCAATCTGGAATCCTCACTGCTGGATACCACTACATTTCCCCTCAAGCTTACACAGTGTTCCTTTAATTCATCTTATCTTAGACTCTTATGATCCCTATCTTTAATAAACTAATCTGGATTTTAGTTTTCTCCATTACAAAGTCAAGCTCCAATCCTTGCAGCATCAGTTTTTCTATAAAAATGCATTAAAGCCAGCGTTAGCCTTGAAAATGTATTCAAGGTGGAGCACAATGCTCTGTGCTCCACCCTGCCTCACTCTCTACCAGATGAATTTTAGGTAGTAGTTCCCTGCAATTTTCGACCTTTCGAAAAGCATCCCACCTCCGTCTGGCTCCCCTGGGGTTCTTGACAGCACTGCAGCCCTGGGCATCATCAAAGCCCTTCTGCGAAATCTCTGACATCGAAGCACCTCGTGCCATATTCTGCAGGATATGCACCCCGGCAATGATCGCTCTGGAAATGTCTGCCAGTTTAGCACTGCAGGTAGTAATGGGAGTTCCATTTTGCTTCCCAAATGACCTGCCTTTACTCTAAAGCTTTTTTCCTGTATGTCATTCTCTTGGTTCCTGTCAGAGATAAGCTGACAGTAATACGGCCGACTAACAGTGTCCCATGGGATGGGACTGGAATTACAGTTAGGACTGGACACAGAGTGTGACAGTAGCTATTTTTTCCACTTTAATTATGTAGTGATCTTACCAGGCAGAGCTATATATCATCTGTTTTTTTAAGGGTCTTTGTGCTGTTTCTTTGTAGGTGAGGCCATGATGATCTTTTTTATTATCTTTTGGCATCATGTTCTTTTTTTTTTTGCTTTTTATTTCTCTGATGTGGACAGACAGAACCAGAGTCATATTGTCAACACAGTGATGGCACTGGAGTATAGCTGAAACTGGAACAAAGATTTATGTAAATAAATTTACTCAAGATATGTTAATTACATGTGGAGGAGCCAGCTACTAGAGATTTTTGATGAAAAACAAAACTATGATATTTTTTCGCCATTTTTGACAACATACTCAACGATGACATTTTCTCTGGATTTTTGACGACATACTAAACAATGGCATTTTTTTGTGAATTTTGACGATATACCATACTCTGACCTTTTTCTTGATTTTTGATGAAAAACTAAACTACGACGTTTTTTTGCGATTTTTGACAACATATTCAACTATGATGTTTTTTCACGATTTTTGACGGCATATTAAACTATGACGTTTTTTTCGTGAATTTTGACGATATACCATACTCTGACCTTTTTCTTTATTTTTGATGTCCTACTATATTACGACTTTTTTTTCTTGATTTTTGATGAAAAACTAAACTACGACTTTTTTTTGCGATTTTTGACAACATATTCAACTATGATGTTTTTTCACGATTTTTGACGGCATATTAAACTATGACATTTTTTTGCGAATTTTGACAATATACCATACTCTGACCTTTTCTTGATTTTTGATGTCCTACAATATTATGACTTTTTTTCTTGATTTTTGATGAAAAACAAAACTATGACATTTTTTCGCCATTTTTGACATCATACTCAACGACGACATTTTTTCTCGGGATTTTTGACGACATACTAAACTATGACTTTTTTTTGTGAATTTTGACAATATACCATACTCTGACCTTTTTCTTTATTTTTGATGTCCTACAATATTATGACTTTTTTCTTGATTTTTGCTGAAAAACTAACGATGTTTTTTTTTGCAATTTTTGACGACATACTAAACTGATGTTTTTCACGTTTTTTGATGACATACTACCGTATGACCTTTTTTCATGAATTTGGACGTCCTACTATATATATAGTAAATTGACTTCTTTTCTTGATTTTTGACGAAAAATTAAACTATGATGTTTTTTCGCCATTTTTGATGACATATTACACTATGACTAGAAAGCTACGTTTATGTACACTTTATCAGCAATAACAATTTGAACTTTGTTTTATGACTATGAAAATTATTTTAATGTATTTTAAAAAGCAAATTTTTCTTTTACAGCAACTGAATGAGTCCAGACAGTTGCACTGTGGCTGCTAAGGGACGTATGTACAACAATATTTACACCCAAAGCCTGCAATCCAAATGATGAAAATAAATAGAAGATAAAACATCAGATGGTACTGTAGCCTGATCAGAGACTGTATAAAAATAATAGACACAACTACCATGAAATCACCCATTGATTTTTGGACTCCTGTTTTTAAGACTTGAGTTTGACATTTTGGCCATCATTATCTTGGATTTTTAGAGCCAGAAGTGACCATATTCGGATCAGAGATTGGAGCTAACATTAATGCTAGCTTCTAGTTTGGTTAGCACAGTTCTTTTACAGCTATGTTTAACTGTGACAACACAAATGCTATTTTTTTTGCTAGCAAAAAAGTCCTAAAATAATCAAAACAAATTGGACTCACCATTAAAACTGAGAATCAGACTACTGAGAGGGTCTTTCATAAAAACAGAATGCTAAACAAGGCTTGTTTTAAGAGGACCATAATGTTACAATAACCATTCATGAACTGAAACACACTGAAATAGTAAAAGCTACAGCTAAGCCTATCCATTGAAATTTGGGGTCATGCCATGGTTATGTTACCTAACCAGCGTTGTTGCCAAGGTAGCGACACGTCAATGAACAGCATCTGCCTGTCGCTAAAGGGGCCGTACACATGCTGAGTCTTTAACTGCCTGGAAAACGCTCCGTGTCATAGTCTATTTACCTGAAATCCTGAGTGCAGAGCTGATCTTCAACCAGGCGCTGTTTGTGTGAAGGCCTATTGTCCAGGGGATGTAAAGCTCTGGCAGCCCTGCACTGACATGCTTAACTTCTCCTCCATATTTATCACAGACTGATATCTACGATTGAAAGGAAAGATATCTGTCGGCTGGAATAAGATGGTCCTTGTCACATGACATGCGGTGTGCGCTGCTGCATTCCAGAAGTTGAACTCTACTGATCTCAAGGCGCAGCCGTCACGCCCTGAAAAATAGGCGCGAGGCAACACAATGAATTTGAGGGCAAAAGATGCGGCATATGTTTGTTTAAGGGCTAAACTGCTTTAGGGGCCTAAAGCAGATTAGCCCTTAAACAAGCATAACTTTAAGCTTTCAGTTAACAGTTGTCGTTAACAGGAAATTATCGAGAGACCAAAAACATTTTTTTGCACCACGCTGTAAATATGTTTATTTCTGCTGTAAAGTTGGGCATTTTAACATGTCGGACTAATAGGAGCTGACCCTCTTCTGGAGCCGGCCTCAAGTGACCATTTGACGAACTGCAGGTTTTTGTAACTTATGCATTGGCATATACATTTTTCAGCCCTGGAGGTCTCTGCTTGAGCCTGATGTGTATGAATTCAAATGTCTGACTGTCATAATCAAACCAATTACATGATGCAGTCTGTTGGAGACATTTCCTCTAAACAGTTGAGCCAGAGTGCACCCCTAATTATCAAAGCGTGTTAATTCCTGTTGGTAAATTAAAGCCCAGTGCTTGAAAGAGAAAGAGAAGGCCATGTGAAACATGCACTCTCATATTATGGTAATGATAAGCTCTTTCAACACAGTTCATTTGGTTGAAGTGATACATCTTGGTTACAGTTAGGATAACTGTGGCAGTTTGGATGGTCAAATCACTGTGGACTCAGGAACATATGCATGCATTAGGAAATTTGTATTAATGGCATTAATAGCTGTAAACACAGTCAATATTTAATGTCCAATTTCACGCATTAGTAGAACAAGTTTGCAATGTGTGACGTGTCATCGTTAATATCAATAAAGACGTCTTTAACATAGTGATGTTGTTGATGTCACCCGCTTTTAGATGGAACATGTCCTGTTGTGAAGACTTTGGTTTAGAAAGTTTTGTTGGTGATTTTGGTAGAAAGTACAGCTATACGAGTTATGGTCATCCCCTGTCTGAAATAATGGTACAGAGATGCAGAAAGCACCAATGCAAAAGACCCAGAACTGCTGACCAACCAAAGCAGACCAGCCTTTTTTAAGGAGGGGGGGGGGGTTAAAGAGAGCGTTTCAGACAGAGGGTGAATGCCGTGGATTGGTGGGGTAGGGCCCTTGCAAATGATTCAGATTGCCACCGTAGAACTACACCTGTGTGCAGAGTATCAACTATTCACATAAAATTAAAAATGAAGCCACTTGCTGTGTGTGGGCGCCTTAAAACTAGTAACTAGTGAACACTAGGGCCCGTCACAATTGCTTGCCCTGGGGCCCAGAGACAGTAGCCTACTACTTTTTTTAACATTAGAGCATGTAAACATGTTCTCGTAAAAAGCCCAAATACAAATATGCACCTGAAAGTGAGTATAATAGGTCCCCTATGAACATTCAAAGCACCCTAATATTTATGTATTCTGTTTCTTTCAATGCCACTGAATGTGTGTTAGCATGTTCAGTGTGTTTCCATTCACATCCTTTACAGTAGCGGAGCAACACCAACACACCATCTTTGTCTTGAGCTCAACTTTCTCTCTGTTGCTGTTGTAGCTGACTGAGAACCTGCTCCGGCGTTTCATTTGTGCTCATTATAGGCCAGTCTGCTTGTCGGCTAACCTGAGCATTTGTTGCTAACAGCGTACAGCTACATGTAAGGATTTACAGGTGAAACTTATGCTTGTAAACTTTGGTTCCACATTACATGCATTGATCTACAAACTGTCTGTTGTGTGAGTGGCTGCATGCACCGTACTGTGACAGTTCTGCACAAATATGCAAATCTACACAACCTGGTTGGACTTACATTTGGCTAACAAAACCCCAAATGAATGTTGATTTTGCGCCATTTCAAATTTTTTTTGCACCTAAACAAATTTATAAGGTGATAATTCATGAGGTGTTGTGTTTCAAGCTTGCTCCCTGCCCTCTAGTTGGCCCAAAAAATCAATTAAGCTTTAAAATTCTGCATTGCCAAAATCCCAAACAACATTCATTTTTTCATTTTTCATTTTTCATTTCATTTATTCCTTTTGACCCCTCCCCGGGGTATAAGGGGCAAACAACAACAAATAACATTAACAAATCAGGGCAGGCGGCAGCCAATGCACAGCAAAATAAATAAAACAGAATTTGTGTACATACGTACAAGTCAAAGCAAATCAAGAGAAACTATTCAAGATTTTCTTAAAAAGTTTCAACAAATTTGACAAGACCTTTACTTTTTGAGATGACATTAACTTTTGAAACTTATAAATATTTGGATTTGCTCTATAGAACTGTCCGACCAGCTCTTTTCTCTCTTTATCAAAAAAAGAACACACAAGTA
>NW_026079211.1:0-1207 GCF_006386435.1 Epinephelus moara | reverse complement strand
TTGTCAGTGTGTGTGAATACTCAGTGTGTGTGTGCGTGTGCGGTTGTGTGTGCATGTTTTTAGTGTGTATGTACCCATTATCAGTGTGTGTGTGTGTAAATTGTGTGTACAGATTTTTGATGTGTTTTGCCCTGTTTCGGTGCATATGTGCCAATCGTCAGTGTGTGTGTGAGTACACTGTAAGTGTGTGTGCAGATTTTTGATGTGTTTTGCCCTAAATGGCCTCCCATACTCATAGTCTTTTATTCCTTCACCATTATTCTTTGGTTCAACACTGGAATTGCACCTTATTTTCAGTCTATGGTACACACACCACAATTGCTGCACAACTCACCTCTGCTAACAGTGACTATATATTTATATTTAGAACATGGCACTCTTAAATACTTGATTCTGATTGGTCAATCAACAAAATTCTGCGGTGTTTATTTCTTGAGGTATCACCGCTGCTCTGCTGCTCCGTTGCTAGGGACGCCATAAGAATGGATTTAGACTGAGGAGCATCAAAATCAGTTAATGTTAGCCCACATAGGCCAAATAGGATCGGGGTGGCAAAATGCAGCATTTGTTTTTGCGAATTTTGAATCAATAAAACGTGCTTTAGTCATTATTTTGTATCACTGATTGTTTTAGTAGTAAGCCATGTTCTAAGCGGGATAATGTATGTTATGTTTTTGCAGACACCAAACAACCTAAGTCTCCATTTTCTGCGTAGACTTCAGTTGTTTGGTGTCTGCAAAAACATAATGCTAATTTTCTACAGAGCAACAATAGAGTCCATTGTACAGTACGGTATCACCAGCTGGTTTGGGAACCTAAATGTCAAATCAAAAACTCAGATTCTCAACCTGGTCAGAGTAGCGGGTAAGATTATGGGTCACCCCCCCTTAACCCTCAGGAACTGTTCAATCAGGCCATCATCACTCAGGCAAAAAACATTCTAAATGACAGTTCTCATGTTTTGTTTAACGAATACTCACTAATGCACTCAGGGAGAAGGTACAGGGTTCCCTTATGTAAACACAACCGGTACAAACATTCCTTTGTCCCGTTGTCAGTCAAGCTCATTAATGAGCAAATGTAAGCAGGTATTGTGTACTGTGTATTGCATACAGTGTATTAGCACCTTAATGTGTACTTTTTTTTCTGTGTACGGTGTAATTAACACCTTTATGTATGGGGTGCCGTTTGTAAAGTGGCTCACGCT
>NW_026079210.1:0-1288 GCF_006386435.1 Epinephelus moara | reverse complement strand
CAAATGCCTTCAGAGTCATTTCAAGCATGAGCTCCTTGGGCAGGTAGCTGGTACCCTCAAAGATCATGTTGCCCTCCACAGATCCCATTTTGTAGTTGCGAGAGAACTTGGTGGGGTCCATGGTGGATCCGATCTCGTTACCCTGCAGGGCGTCAAGAATCTTCTGTCTCAGTCTGTAGGAAAGAACAAAGTGTTACTATTAAACATCTGATGGTTATCCAATTAGGACACCCACTTACCATTTAGTGAAACAACACATTAAAAACATGTATATAAAAAGCTGCTTTTCACTCACTCTTGGGTCTCTGGCTCAGTTGAGGACAAAATGTTGGTGATGTGGGAGATCACGAAGCTTTTGACTTGTTTGTCCTGCTCCATGGGCAAGGCATCAGCCAGCTGGGCCAGCTCAGTGGGCTGGGGGTCCTTCATAAGCACCAGATATGCAGCAATACGCTTTTGCATGGGGCTAGCGCTGTCCAAAAGCACCTGCATGAGAACCTCTCTGCCCTGTGAGCATTAAACATGAATAAAATGAGTAACCAGTAGAAGTAATTACTCCAGTGATGTGTCAAAGCTTTGAAATAATTTGACTCACCTCCTCTGGGACGGGAGTCAGCCTGAACACTTGGATGGCAGCCTGCTGCACAGCTGGGGAAGCAGCAGGTTGGTTGACACACTGGATCACAGCAGATCTGAGTGCAGGACCAGCAGATACCAGAGCTGGAGCCATGTTGCCAATAACCTAGAATCAAATGACACATTTATGTTGTGCACTTTGGGGTTGGCAGTCACTGAAATGTTGATCTATAGGGAAAGTTACCCACTCTCAATGTCATGAAAGTGTTTTCCATGTCACCAGAGCAGTCACCCAACTGGGCAGCCATGAACTCAGCAACTGAGAAGATCTCAGGGATCAGTTTTCCCTCAGCTTTGTAAAACCTGTCGAAGAAAAAAAGACATTTAGAATTTAAAGCCTTTGTATCTTATTTCACAGAGTGGAAAACGTCTACTGAAATATTATTTAGATATTAAACCTGGAATAAAATGTGGTTAACTTCACTCACCTCTTGACAACATTGCTCAGGGCATACATGATGGGCTTGCTGGGCTTGTATTTGGCCATCTCAAGCATGTCATTGATCAGGAGGTCAGAGGGATTGGACACGAGTCCCAAAGCAAAAACACTGGCATCCACTTCAAGTGAGGAGGTGTCAAAAGTCCTGAGGATCTGCATGATGGCACTGCTGCACTCAGGGGTTCCACACTGCACCAGAACCTGGTAGGTCAG
>NW_026079209.1:0-1311 GCF_006386435.1 Epinephelus moara | reverse complement strand
CACACACACACACACACACACACACACAGAGGTCAAAATTATATTCAAAGAAATACTTCCCCCACAAAACGACCACTAGTATGTCAGTGACTCACCGTGTGTTACATTAAATTAATGATTCAGTGCTCAGTGTGGAGACGTGAGAGAAAAAGAGAATATTCTTAATGAATTAAAGTCACGGGGCTCTGTGAGGAACAACAGCAAAACTATATCAGAACATCCGTTTACAAACTCTCAGACATCTCCTGCAGGATAATCCAAGTCTGATTTAACCAGCCGTACGCTCAGTTCTCCCCGAACACACGACTCTTCACTAAAACGTTACGAGTTAAAACACTTCTGCGCCCCGGACAGGAAACACTGGAGGCACGCCAGAAAATCTTTCTTCATGAAGTCAAGGAAACACAAGGTGAGTCACTGACACTGAAAATTATTTCCATTAAGTTACAATATGTACCTGTAATATTTCACAATAAATGACATTATTATCACCTTAAAGTCCAACTGGTAGATGCAACTAGTCGCCTATAATTTACTGTAAATGCACAGTTAAATATTTTACAGTGTACTGATGGGGATTTTGTGGGGAAAGTAATTCTTTAAGGGAGGAGAGGAAGAGAAGAACACAGGTCAGTAAAACATAGCGGCAGTAAACTGCACAGCCTCATTTTGATCCTTCAGATCTATTTTTCTGACTGTTTATCAGAATCAGAATCAGAATCAGAAATACTTTATTGATCCCCGAGGGGAAATTATTTATGTTACATGTTTACATGTTACATGTTTACAATCTGATCTCCTCACATGAATCACTACATACAGCAGAAACAAAGTTATGTTAGAGAATGTACCTCTGACAGCTCCGAGCCCTCGGTGACCTGGACCAGTTCCTTCCGTCAAGTTGTTGTTTTGTCCCTCGTATCCAAACAGTCTGCAGTAAATGTAACTGATGATGGCGTGTCTGATCATTTCATGATAATCTGCATCTGCTTATTAAACATAAGGTATGAAGGCATGTATGCAAAGTACACCAGAGGGACAGATTTTATCAACAAGACACACACACATATGCTCCTCTGCTCATTTGTATTATCTGTCCACAGCAACACAGCTTCTTCTGTCCACACCTCGTCTCTGTTGATTTATTTGCATCACCAGTTTTACAGACTCATACCTGCTCACTACCAGAGCTCAACAGTTATCCACGATCATGTCTGCGACCCAGTCCTTTAAGACTGGACCCGACCCCATCCTTTAATTTAAGACTGGTGACTCCATTAGTGCCTGTAATGAAACAGGCTCACCTCATGC
>NW_026079208.1:0-1019 GCF_006386435.1 Epinephelus moara | reverse complement strand
TGTTCTCAACCCTGTTTCACACTGTCCCTAACCCTAAATTACCTGTCCATTACTCTCGGTCTATAAATAAATCCACTGCTAGTAATAACAGAGATGCTTACACTGCCATCTCTCTTTTTAATACCGTACTTGGCCATCCATATCACTTGAGCACAAAACAGCTAATCACAGAGTTCAATTCAATCTGTGGAGACATTTTGGAATCATTTTGCCCCTCTGACACCCAAAAAACCTCACACTAAAAGTCAGCCATGGCTGAATAGTCAGACCAGTGCTCTCAGGCAACTTTGTCGACAGGCAGAACGCAAATGGAAAAAAGACAGACTTCAAGTCTCACTTGACATTTTGAAAGGCATCCTGGCAAACTATTAGCAATCTGTTAAAGCTGCAAGAGCAAAATATTTCGCCACCATCATTTCCAGAAACTCTCACAGTCCCAAAGCTTTGTTTCACACAATAAATCTGGTCCTTAATCCTGTTGTTGCTACCTGTCCTGTCTCGATCACAGCCATTTTTAAGGAATTTTGAAACTTTTTCTTTCAAAAAGTAATCACATTCAATCTAATGTTTCATCGCCTGCCAGTGATCCCTCTCTAGTGTCTACTGGCTCTGCCATCTTTACTGACTTTCAGCCTGTGTCTCTGTCCAACATTTTTGATATCATCTCACACACTAAGACTGTAGGTCCCACAATCTCCCTTTTTATAATAGTAGTCTCACAAATGGAACTGTGCCATCCTGTTTTAAACATGCCATAGTGCAGTCCCTCTTTAAAAAGCCAAACCTTGACAACTCTGTACTAAACAATTTCTGTCCCATCTCCAAGCTTCCATTCCTGTCCAAAGTACTGGAGAAAACTGTCTACTCACAGCTTCTATCTCATCTAGCTAACAACAACATCATGGAGACATTTCAGTCAGGTTTTAGGGCTTGATACAGCACAGAATCTGTCCTCCTCAAAGTGTCAAATGACCTACTGCTGTCTTTAGATAGTGGTAAATGTGCAATTTTAATAATAT
>NW_026079207.1:0-1222 GCF_006386435.1 Epinephelus moara | reverse complement strand
TCTGGCTTCTGCTCTGCGTCTGTCTCAAAGAGCACTGGACCTGTAGAGCTGAGAACAATGAGTGGAAGACAAAGCTTTGATTGGGACACCTCTTATAGCTCAGGTGATGAGATGTTGACCATGAATTGCAGCATCACTGGTTTGAGTCCAGTCAGGGACACCTCTCTCCCTCGCTGTCTTCCTCCACAGATATACTCATCTGATTGTTTTGCTTCACTGGATGAGGACAGTTCAGACATTATTAAAGTTCTCAATGAGGAAAATATGTGAAAACACAATCAGTGAGATTTCTCCTCTCCAGTGAGGCAGCAGGGACGCTCTTTAATGTGTTCAGCTGTGAAACAAATCTCCTCCTATGATGGGGATCATCACTGTGAAGATGATGTTCATATTCATTCAGTGTNATATGTGAAAACACAATCAGTGAGATTTCTCCTCTCCAGTGAGGCAGCAGGGACGCTCTTTAATGTGTTCAGCTGTAAAACAAATCTCCTCCTATGATGGGGATCATCACTGTGAAGATGATGTTCATATTCATTGTGTGTGTGTGTGTGTGTGTGTGTGTGCATGTCTCCTCGTTAGTTTTCCCTCCATGCAGAGTCTCTGTCGACTCTGTAGTTTACTGTAGATCATTGAGATGCTGTAATTAATTGTGTTGAGTATCATGTTGTTTATTTACACTAGTGGTCAGTTTCAGCCTTAATTGTGTTGAGTATCATGTTGTTTATTTACACTAGTGGTCAGTTTCAGCCTGTGTTATGTGGCGGACAGAGCCTGTTGTGCACAACATGGCAGATTATAAATTACATGTTGTACTCCCTGAGGTTTCCCCTGTTGTTTCAGTTTGTTCAGCCTCTTCTTTATTCAGCGTCTGTGATCTCAACACACACACACTTCTACATACTGAAAACTCCTGTGGTGTTTGAGCCACAGTGATTTTGTCTGGCTGAAATGGACTCCTGCGTCTTCACAGTTGTTGTCTCTGCTGCTCTGTGCTGTGTGATTGATGCCTTCACAGTTGTTGTCTCTGCTGCTCTGTGCTGTGTGATTGATGCAGCAATTACTCCATGAAATGGTCCAACATTACATCCTCCCCCTGGTCTTAATGTCAGGCTCTGGAACAGACCGTTATGATCATCGTTCTACAGCCACACACTGTTTGAATCATCAAACACATGATCCAACACGATCACAGAACTTCATGTGTGTAGAGGCTTGTTTT
>NW_026079206.1:0-3378 GCF_006386435.1 Epinephelus moara | reverse complement strand
AGATCAACCAGAAGGGGATGGCGACGCCTCCCCAAAGGAACAGGGGACGAGAAGGTCTGCACGCGTTGCACAGAGATGCAGGGCAGAGAGAGCCCAGGGCGACAACAGCGGTTCAACCCAGAGTGAGAGCAGCGGGTCACTACTGGAGAGGGTATCAACAGTGGCAGAGAGCTCATCAGAGGGGAGCTCCTCAGCCGCCAGGACTGGCAGCCAATCTCAACCTCATGAGTCATCATCTGTTAGAGATAGGGAAGATCATGAGAGGACAAGTGCAGAGAGAGAGGTGGCTGCAGAGGCAGAAGGACAGGAGGGAGAGGGAACAGAGGCAGAGGGAGAAGAAGGAGAAGAAAGCCTTAGCTCAGAATCAGGCGAGGGTAGAGCAACAGGAAGGCCAGGCTCAGGCTCAGGCACAGGCCCAGACTCAGAATCAGGCGAGGGTAGAGCAACAGGAAGGCCAGGCTCAGGCTCAGGCACAGGCCCAGACTCAGACTCAGGCTCAGGCTCAGACTCAGACTCGAGAGACACAGACACAGGAAGAACAGACCCAGAAGAAGGAACAACCCCCCGGCAAACGGGAGGGTCTGAGGAGCAGGAAAGGAGGAGCTAATGTGGGAGTGATAGCTGCAGTGCTACTAACCCTATTACTCATCCTGAAAGTAAGGCAGAGTGCAGGGGTAGAATTGGGCAATCAACATCAGAAGCAGATAAGTGAATGCTTAATGGCATTAGGAACCATGGCTGCAAAACAGGGACAAATACCACATAGGGAAATGATACAACTAACCTACTACAAATCACATGCTTATGACGATATCTTGGTGGAGGGTCCAGGAAACATTAGGTTGCATGGTCGATCTATAAGTCCACACTGTAATGCAGAGGGAATGATGACAGCCAGAGTTTGGTGTAACATGAGAGGTTGTACCAACACGGGAACAGGGGTGTAACATGAGAGGTTGTACCAACACGGGAACAGGGTTTACCTTATCTGTAAAAGTGGCCCGCCAATGGCTCCAATTGAATCCAAGGTCCCAGAGAAAACCAAGAGATGTGTTGATGCAGAGGGTGGGGTTAATTAGAACAACCACTTGGACGTCTAATATGTTCTATCAATGGTTAGAATACTCCGCTAAACAGGTAACTAACATTACTTGCATAGCATGCCATAGAAGAAGGGGTTTACCCTGGGTTAGGCCTCTCCCAAACATAGATAACTGCTGGGAGCATAAAACATGTTTTGCGGCATGTGTCATGTGGATGGCGTCAGGACGAGAGAGGTGGACCAACACAACCACAATTTGTCCGGGAAATTTTAAAAATGCCTCTGATCAGTTCCAGCAAGAGTTTCACGTGCCCCCAGTAGTACATTTGGCACCAGACCTCGTATTCCCCTTTTGTGTGGCACGGGGAGATAATATAGAACATTGGTTGAAAAATGTCACATCTACTAACTCTTCCCAGGAGGCAGAGAGACTGATCCAATGTAGGTATGAAGAGATCGTAGGGAATGTATCTTCATCAGCGGGTGGGGTGCAGCTCACGGGGGTACAAAAAGTATGCAATACAACCCAAGAGGCTAAAATCCAGTGCCACCAGGTGGTCAATGGCGGGAACACTTCAATGGTTATGGGACGTAATTATAATGATACCACCTGGATTTTGACATTTAATTTGACCAATGGAACAGCACCACTGGCAGATATATTTTGGGTGTGTGAGAGCGATCTTCAGGTGAAAGCTGTGCTGCCAGCGAATTGGACAGGAATCTGACTCCAGTAATGTTAACAGGACAAATCACAATCATGAGTTTAAACGATAGCCAAAATAACAATACTNACAGCACCACTGGCAGATATATTTTGGGTGTGTGAGAGCGATCTTCAGGTGAAAGCTGTGCTGCCAGCGAATTGGACAGGAATCTGCACTCCAGTAATGTTAACAGGACAAATTACAATCATGAGTTTAAACGATAGCCAAAATAACAATACTAACTCACGATCTCGTAGATCAACTGATACTCAGACGCTCTCCTGGGAGGAGGATGCTAGTGTGTACATTACATGGGATCAGGTGCCACAAGGGGTTCCCGGGGACTAACAGGCTATATCAGATGAATGGATAGAGACAGGTAGAGTTCTGGGCTCCTGGTCAATCTGGGGAGCCATAGCCAATGCTCAGTACACCGCTCGTAACAGCCGTTGGATAAATTATTTATGGTACAACCAACAAAGATTTGTGAATTGGACTATAGAAGCCTTACAAGGTGTGAGTGAGCAGCTACATGCCACATCCTTAATGACTATGCAAAACAGGTTCATCATCGAGACTATGCTTGCTCAAGACCAAGGGGTCTGTGATGTAGTTGGAGAACATTGTTGTACTGTTATCCCCATGCACACAGGGAAGGATGGCAATTTAACCAAAGCCTTAAAAAACATACGCACCTTACGAGACCAACATGTACAACACTCAAATTGGAACACTAAAATCTCCTCATTTTGGGACTGGTTATCAACATTGTCCCCTGGAAAGATTTTACACATGATGGGAATGTTGTTGGGACTTGTTGTTTTGGCCCTTCTCATAATAGCCTGTTGTATTCTTCCACTAGTGCCTTCTCATAATAGCCTGTTGTATTCTTCCACTAGTGCAACTCCTAATCAAAAGAACGATGGCAAGTGTTGCGGGACAATTTATTATAATAGATCAAGGTCCCCATCCCAAAACAGACACAGAATTACATGAGGACATGGGTGGCTCGGAAAGAGAAGCTCCCAAGGATCTAAACCAAATCACAGGGCTGAATGAGGGAAATCAATATGAAATAATGATGCCAAACAAAACACTGAACCAAAATGATTAGAAATGTGGGTCAGCTGAGGAAGAGTATGAGGAGATAGTGTAAGAGCACCTAGAATTTTGCTGTCACCAAACCCTAGTAACATATAACCACTAAACGCAGTAATTTTGCTTGCATGGCTTATGTACAATATTAAATACTGAAGGGACAGACACAGCACTAACAGGAAAGGGAAAGCACACTAAAGATGTCCTTTACAAACCTCTAAGATAGATACAGACCATGGCCGAGCCTTGGAGAACCCCACATCCATACCAACAGAACCCAGAGGACCAGCCAGTGTTCCAGTATCAACAGCAGGTGCCAGGCGTGATGGGACCTCCTCGTCCACCTCCACCATCTTACCCCGTAGGCAGCCGCCAGGTGCCCATTTGCAACCCCGGTGAAGGCGTCCAGACGGGCGGACGACGCAGCTCCAACCCCTACACGATGACGCCAGCACAGGTCTACACTGCAGTTCTGGGCGACCCTCCGCCCGGCCACCTCCTTCGTCAACTGTTGTCACCACCAAGAGCCCC
>NW_026079205.1:1583-2758 GCF_006386435.1 Epinephelus moara | reverse complement strand
AAATTATTTTATGTATAGAACTGGTTTACATAAACAGTATTAATAACATAAAGTTGCATTGATATTAGTGAATATTGATCGGTTAATAGAATTCGTAAACAGAGAAATAAAAATAAAGAAATAAAAAATAAAATTTAACAGTAGCTTATAACAATAACATATAGTAATAGTAATATATTTTGTGTGTGTGTGGGTGTGTGGGTTCACCACGGCCCCTGGCCTGTAAGGCGAGTGCAGATGAGTGTAAGCATTTGTCTGATGTCCATCATGTCATGGGAGCTTGGACGACCAGTGAGGGCTTCAGCATAGCTTCTCCTGTGAGTCTGTGATGGTGCTGGTGGGTGGAGGTCTTGCTGCCATGTTTGTGGAGGTCGTGCAGTGACATTGGTGTCACTCCTGGGAGGGGGTGAGGGGCCAAGGTGAGGTGGGCATGAACGTGGGATTAGAAGTGGGGGTGGGTATGGCAGTGGTCGTGGTGGTGGTACTTGGGGGTTGAGTAGGGGTGGGGGTCTGGGGTGAGTTCCTTGGTGGTGCTCTGGGGGCTCTCCAGTTGTTCCATGTCCTGGGTGGTGTGAAGGGCGGTCCAGTTGTTCCATGTCCTGGGTGGTGTGAAGGGCGGTGTTGTGGGTTCTGGTGTGGTGGTCTTGGACCTCTCCTTTCTTGTCTCCGGTGTGCTGGTCCTTGTGTCCTGGTCGGTGCCATCTGTGTTCTGTTCTCTCTGTTGTTTTGGTGGCCTGATGTGGGGATGCGACCCAGCGCAGCATTTTTCAGTGTTTTGGCAAAGACAGAAATGTTTTCCTTTTTGAGGTGTACTTGGTCATAGAGGATGTCCACACTGATGTTTGGGTGATGGGCCAGATATACATTAGGTTTGAGAGCACAGTCTCTTGATATACTGGCGTTAATTCCTAAAATTGTTTTAGGATGGAAGTCTTTTCGTGGGAGCAGAGTGGACATGACAATCTTTGTGTTTGGAAAAGTGTTGCTGTCCTAATTAATCACTGCTCTTAGTGATGTTGCAACCCGTTCCTGCTGGGCTCTCAAATCATTGGTTCCTGTATGGATTATGATGTGGCTCGGGCTGCCAAGATGTTGTTCGGGTAGCAGGTCAAGGGCTTTGTTAGTGGTGGGACACCTGAGTTTGGTCACGCTGTGATTTGGGAACAGCCTTTTTT
>NW_026079205.1:0-1302 GCF_006386435.1 Epinephelus moara | reverse complement strand
TGCTCCTGCTAATGTTTTCAAGGTTTGAAATTCAAACTGGAAGTTCTTTAAGTTGCCTTGTACCATAATCTTCCCAGTTTTGTAGATGTTGATAGTTGTCATCACTGTATCTGACAACTGCATCCTCCTCCTCCTGCCACGTGTCTCTCTCTCTCTCTGTCTCGTCTCCAATGGCGGCTGTTCATTAAGGGAAAACACCCTAAAAAATACTGTTTAAATAAAGCCTCTAAAGACAGGAACAGATTTCTTATTATTTTCTACTGATCACTGATTCCCCTGAAATGTTTACATGTTGTCAACACAGAGTTTTACTGAATACAGAATTATCCATTAGCAACAGTAACGCCTCTTTAAACCAGTAGAGGGAAACCTCACACCCACTAATTCTGATAATGAGTCTGGAAGTTTTATTCAGTTCTCTGCAGTCATTAAAGGTACAGTCCGTGATCAACATGTCAACAAGATGGCTAGCTTAAATTCAGTGATGACCTATAGTTGATTAATCGATTGACAAATTTTGAGCAGACTTAGACTTCAGACTTTCTTGCAAGGTTGTAGAGAGACGTGCACTGCAGCGGGTTAACCAAGTTGCCAAAACCGCCACTTGGTCAGTGACTTTCAGCATCAGACACCAACAAATAAAGCTATTCTTTCACCTCAGCATGATACGTGGACAGTCGCCAATACTGTATCACAATGCCCGACAGCATCAGGAGGAATTATGTTCTACATAACAACAGAAAGCAGCTAAATTTAGGCTCTTATTATTAAATGCTTTGAGAGGTTTTAAATTATTAATCTTGGTAAGCACTGAAGCAAAGCAGACCTTTATTTGTAATTGTAACCAGAAGAGAAAAACGCAAAGCTATTACTTACATAATTCAATCTTTAAGAGTTAAACAAACTTTAGTCATATACAGGTATTTTATATGGTGTATAATTTCAGTTTGGGCTTCATTACATAATCTTAAGATCATGCTTTGAATCTCAAACCACCATTTTTGAGATGGACATAGTTACTACGTCAAGCACCTACACAAAGGTGAAAAACTATTTCTCTATGTGTGGAGCTGTGGGCCTCTGGATGCTTGATCACTCTCCAAAAGCAGTGGTGCACTGAACATTTCACAACAAGACCGTCTTTACACTTAAATCATTGTATATTAAGTATCTGACTTTCACCAAACAAACAACTAGTGAAGTGACTGAGTGAAAAGAGTCACAAGACACTAAATTACTGGTTTCACACATTACATTACAAGTTACAATAAAGTTCAGATGCAGAACTTCTCACTTCAACCA
>NW_026079204.1:0-1399 GCF_006386435.1 Epinephelus moara | reverse complement strand
TGCATACTGCATACTACATACTACATTTTGGCAAAATCAGTACGTACTTCTAGTATAGTATGCGGTTTCAGATACAGCCAATGATTATGGGTACAACTTCCGGACAGAGAGGAAGTGGCAGCAAACTATCGACTGTCTATTTTTTGTTCCAGTGACTACTCTTGATGGCTAACCACCAACTGCAAGTCTTTTCTTGAGTAATTCACCTTTAATATAGCAAACACTGCTTTGTTTTAACAGATATTTAATAACATGAAATTAGCATTTTTTAAAATGTCCCCAAGGAGCTCTGGTACATAGCTGTCAAGTCTCCCGTTTTGGCCGGGAAACTACCGTATTTTACCCCTCTTTCCCGCTGTCCTCCCGTATTAGTATTTTCCCATAAATCTCCCGTATTATAATATAATTTAAAAAAAACATTCCTCTGCCTCTCCAAACTGAACTCTGTCACTAGCCTCGCGACAACTGCCACCTGCAGTAGCCTGGGTGGCAGTTGTCGCAAGGTTAGTGTCAACAGCAAGTCTGGTTGACAAGTGGTTATTTTAGATTTCCTGTACACCCAGGGACGGTTTTTGCTATGGGCAATGTGGGCGACCGCCCAGGGTGCAATCTATGTGAGGGAGCGCCCTCCAAAGAAAAAAAAAAAAACCCTCGCCAGTTTTCTAGACTACCGCTCATTTCCACGTCAAGTTAGTGGAGCGGGCGCTGGGGCTCCCCTATTATCAAAAAAAAAAAAAGATTTCCCTTATTTTCAAATCCAAAACTTGACAGGTATGCTCTGGTACCTTTTGCACTGTCCACTTCTCTAACATTACTGCCAACCAGATTAAGATAAATATTCAACAGCAACATTGGTGTTGGACATGCACACAAAACAAAGTTGTTCAATGTCTGAACTGCGTCGTTAAGGCAGGTGAGTGGAGCATTAGCTGGGAAAAATCATGTGTATTCACTTTACACATGGAGCTAAAATTAATACAGTATTGTGTTAAATGTTCAGTGAACCAGTTTGTCTGGTTGAGTCGTAAGAAATCATACAAGATTCAGAAGGAGTTGATGTTTACTGTGAGAGAGACCTTTTGACATTGCAGTGTAGCGTCGGCTTTTCAGCTTGAAATTCTTGAATTTCCCCTCTGGGGATCAATTAAGTATATCTTATCTTAAATATTCAACATTAGGAGCATCATTCAACTTCTTAATCACATTCATACTAGTTAGACCCCTTTGAACTTTTTCAACTATTCTTAACACTTTACCTCATTCTTACACATTATAGCCAGCATTGCAGTGTAGTGTCGGCTTTTCAAAAAAAAAAATTAAAATATTTTACATCCTTCATACATTAATGGTACTATTCCACAGTTAAAGTCATGTTGGGACCAGGGTTCCTACGCATTTG
>NW_026079203.1:0-5542 GCF_006386435.1 Epinephelus moara | reverse complement strand
TACAAAGTTTGAAGTTTGCACTTTCCACACAAAACGGAGACTCAGCAAGGCTGCGTGTTGCTGCTACGTCTTCTCAAATCGGTCACGTGATTTTGACGCGCCGGCGCGGTTCTGGACCGCAGAGGGTTAAGGTCTTCTTTTTTCTGTAATATTCCGCAGAATTTTGTCTGCATTTTTTTTGTTGCCTCTTTGATTCTTTTGCATCCAGGTCACTGGCAGATTTTAGTTTACCCTCAGATTTGCGCTTTCGATACCTACAAAAATGAAATATCAGTGACTCACTGTCAGTACTTGCATGACAAGCATTGTACAATAGTAACAAAAAGATTCAACAGTAACTAATGAACAGCAATAATGCATTTATTAAATATTAATAGATTAAATACAAATGTGGTTGTGATACAAGAGCGGAAATATAATCAGTGTGATGACATTGGGGTTGAGCAAGTACTCTACTGAAACAAGTATCCAGTATCATCTGAAGTTTATTCATTCAAGTTTATAAAAAAAAAAAAAAATCTTTCTTGTGATCAAAAACATTGATCTGAAGCTCAGTTTCTGGACGGTTCTGTAAATAGTTTTCTAATAAACAACAAATATGGCAATTTCTGATCATATCAATTTCAGACTTAAATTAATAACTTCCTGTTTAAGCACCACCCACATCTGGGTTAAGTCCCACCCATTCCAGGTACAGGTACGGATACATTTTGTTTAGATTAGATTGAGTCGGTTGAATAGATACAGATAATAGTGTACTTGCTCATCCCTATGACATCTTCCCTTACTATAACTAACATATACCTCTCTCTTTCCTTTCTTCTGTATTCTTCCAGACGTTCGTGCTTCCTAACCCTAGCTTTGGCTGCAGTCTTCTTGCGCTGGTTGTCTGTCAGTCTTGGCAACAGTCACAAAAAACATTCAACATGATTAGTAAAAAGGGCGTGGAGCATGCTAGCTATTCAGAGTTAAGTAATTACAATTGAGTAATCGATTTATAACATAGTTATTACATAGTAATGTAAGAAGTTCATAAAATATTAATTAAAACAACAGTTAACTGTCCATTTATGAATGTTATTTTAAGCTCAAAGGTTAGCATTATGCTAGCATTAGCACTTAACTATGAGCGTCTCATTACCGCAACATAACTTCTCATTACCGACATGAGCCTTAAAAGTACGCAGTAATGAGAAACATGAGTAACGGTAATGAGATGCTCTTTGCTAAGTTAGCGTATAGCATGAAATGCTAGCATGCTACACAACCGCTACCTTTGCCACACGTTGAAGTTGTAAATTATCTTTACTATTACACAAAAACAATGCAATATATTTTTAAAAGTATAGATTATCACCCCATATCGGTAATGATAATCGACAGTGTAACAGGAGGAAGATTCTAAGACATTTACAAAAATTTCATAATGTGAGAGAACAAAAAGCAACTAACGTTGTGTCCATTTTGAACCTTCTGTCTCAAGTGATGCATCATGGGACTGCTTGTCAATTTAAAGGGACAGTACACTTTTTATAGGCAGATGAAATTGTGTTGTGATGAGGAACTTTTTGTGCGGACACAATAATTTTCAATAAAATAAATTATTGTTATACACCAAAAATATCCCTATTGCTCATAAATATAGACACTTTTACATAACACTGCATAATTTTTTTTATTTATACAAAATGGATTTTTTTAGAGAATTAAAAAACCGATACAATAATGGATCTGGACACATTTCGATAATGAGAATTCATCGGGATATTATGTTGAATAATTATGAAAATTATATTAAAACTATAAAACATTTATCCCTACAGTGTACTTCATCCTCTTTATGGGAAAATCATTAACTAATAATAATTAAGTGTTGTTTTTGTAAAATATGACCTGGACGTGTTCATTAAAGCTTCATGAGAATAAAATTAGGGGTTCAGTGATGATGACCATACTCACTTGTAGACAGGGCACAGCTTGTCGGGCGTTTTCTCAGTGGACATTCAGGTTTTTATTCAGGCTCGGGCCCAAGACTGCTGCCGAGGTACAGGCTTGGGCTTGGAAAGACACTATGTGGGCTCATGTAGGGTCAGGCCTGATTTTTTGGGCCCAGAGCGCTAATTACAACTCCTCAAAGTTCAAGTTTCACGTTTGCATTTTACAAGGTTGTGATGCTATCACAGGAACAAAATCTGCCCACAGATAGATGTATAAACACCCGCTGAAATATTTAAAACCAAAAACAAAAACAGTATCATTCTTATCAGGATGAAACAGCAGACCAAACAGAACCTTAATTTTGAGAATCCACCAAGATTCAGCACTCCAAAGAAATAACTCAAATTTATACCTCAACATTTAAAGAAAATACAATTACTCAGGTTTAAAAAAAATAGTTATACTTTAATCAACAGGTTTTCATTTTGCTTGAAGTTTGGTGAGAGTAGGTGTTTCTGTGGTGATCTGGAGAGTGCAAGGATGAGGCGGATCATGGAGTTCTTTCTTAATATACATGTTTATTATGAGCTCGGATCAACAATGGCTACATGCAGAAGCTATGTGTGTGATGAAGTGAACAGAGAGACAGTATTTATAGCCTGGTGTCAGGTACACACTGTTACCTAAAAGATGCTTTGCCAAATTTAACTTGGCCTTAGGCCAACTAAAATTAACTTGTAGCTGTCCTGGCAGAACATGATCCTCAGGGGTTCTCTGACCTAGTATCCACTGGCCAGCAGTGTTGTGCTAGTTACTGAAAAATAGTAACTAGTTACAGTTACTAGTTACTTCATTAAAAAATAATTCAGTTAGTAAATCAGTTACTTAAAGGGATAGTGCACCCAAAAATGAAAATTCAGCCATTATCTACTCAACCATATGCTGATGGAGGCCCTGGTGAAGTTCTCGCATCCCTCACATCCCTTGCGGAGATCGGTGGGGGGAGAGGCTAGCACACCTAATGGCAGACGGCGCCCTAGACTAACGTCCAAGAACACAAAATTGAATCCACAAAGTATCTCCATACTGCTCATCCATAGTGATCCAAGTGTGCTGCAGCCCCGACATAAAAAGTTGTTTCGAAAAACGTCATATGAACTCTGTTTTAGCCTCACTGTAGCCTGTAGCTCTGACTGCTTCACTGTGCTCCGCGTTCACGTGTGCGCGCTTGCGCGAGACCAGCGAAAGCATGAGCTTTGCTCACCCATGTTTACATCACGTGACACGTGCACCGCAGGGGGGAGACAGCAGTAACCACAGAGCTAAAAGATAATTTGCACTACGGTCTTTTAGCAAAGGACAGCCCAACATGTCTGAAGACTTTGAAATTGAGGAGGAACAGCATTTCTTTGTTGAGCTGTATTTGTTTGAGTCCGAGTATACGGACGGAACTCAGGCTACTGGACGAAGCAGCCACAGCAGCTCATGAGCCTCAGCCAGCCGCAGAATACCGGAGTCCAGCACTGGAAACCTGGTGGTGTAGTTGTTTGAAATGCAAAGCAATGCCAACGGATAAGGAAAGTCATTGGCAATGCCTGCACTTGAGAATCAGTACTGACGAGACTGCTGCTCTTCAGAGACTGACAGAGGCTACAGTGAGGCTAAAAACAGAGTTCATATGACGTTTTTCGAAACAACTTTTTATGTCGCGGATGCAGCACACTTGGATCACTATGGATGAACAGTATGGAGATACTTTGTGGATCAATTTTGTGCTCTTGGATGTTAGTCTGGGGCGCCGTCTGCTATTAGGTGTGCTAGCCGCTCCCCCTGCCGATGTCCGCAAGGGATGTGAGGACTCTAAAACTTCACCAGGGCCTCCATCTGCATATGGGTGAGTAGATAATGGCTGAATTTTCATTTTTGGGTGCACTATCCCTTTAAACCAAAAAGTAATGTGTTACTGAGAAAAGTAACTTTTTAGTTTGGAGTTTAACCAAGGGACTGTTAGACTACAACTTGACAAAACAATTGAACGGTATCGGAAACATGCAGCCGCCTTCTGCGTTTTAAACGTTTTACAACTACGGTAACATTACTTGGGTACAAATATGGAAAATGAGCTAAAGAGAACATTTGAAGAGCTACATGATGATGTCGAGTCTGTTGCCCACCGCAGACATTGTCTGTCCACAACAAAAGCTTCCTCGGAATAACAATGGATATCACATCACTGGATATAACCTTACTGGGACTAAAAATCTACAGAAGCGCTACTGCTTAATGTACAGCACTGTGGTGAGGCCAGCAGGTCGACAGTGACCTCAGAGATGGTGAGAGACGTGTTTCATTAAGATGCTCTAGTAAGAATTGTTCCTATACCTCTATCTGACTTGACTATCTTTTATTGTTTAGGGCTAAAATGTTTTAGTGAAAGGGAACTTAAGTTTGTGAAGGAATACTGCATGCTGTGTGCCCTTTAAAAACCTGGCCAAAAATAACAGAATAACGCATTGTTTGTTAACGGTAACTGAGTTACTGAATTTAAAAACTAATGCGTTAGAGTATTAGTTACTGCCAAAACTAACGGCGTTACTGTAACGAGTTACTGACTAACTAACTAACAACGCGTTACTGCCCAACACTGCTTGTCAGTGAAGATTAGGGCTGTCAAAAAAAATTCGAAGTTCGAAATATATTCAAATATATATATTTTTTATAAGTTCGAACCTAAATTTGATAATTCGAATATCATTAATAATTAATTAATACTATCAATAATGTTGTATATCACAGCGAATCCCGTTCAGGTGGAGACGGCTCACGCAGAAGCCGGGCCAGAGAGGGATGCAGCGACGGAGGGAGAGGCGCCGATGGAGAAGCCCGCTGCGCCAATAACACCCACTGCGCTGTCCGCGATGTGTGACCTGTTCGGGGAGACATACAGGGAGAGTGTTGTACCTGCTGCCTCCCTGCTTACCCTTTTTGAAGAAGAGATGAAACGTTATCAAAATGAGACACCACTACGAGCCGACCAGGATCCACTCTTGTGGTGGAAAACTACGCACTGAAGTATCCAAACATTGCTCAAATAGCGAGGCAGAAGTTGGTCATACCTGGCACTTCAGTGAGGTCAGAACGGGTGTTTTCATCCAAGTGTCACATTTATATTGCGCCAGCAATAAGCATTTTATTTTTTGTGGGTTTTTTTTGTAAAAACAATAAAAAAAATAAATAAATAAATAAAAAAATAATAATAATAAATTCGAATAATTATACAAACTCTACTAAATTAATTCGAAAATATTCAAACTCAATTTCATGGTGCTTTTGACAGCCCTAGTGAAGATGTAAAAGTAGATACTAACATTTGGTAAAAAAGTTATCAGATACATAGGATGAAAATCTAAAAAGTTGATATAGGCATATAGTTAATTCAGAGAACACTAAAATAAGATGGGTTTACATCCCTGCTGTGTCTGCCATTGTATTTATAACGCCTCAAATTATTTAAATTGGGTGTCAGTTCAGTGTTGATCCAGTTTGCCAGAAGGGGATGCTATTTATCTGAGCACAGAGACGTGAAGATGGGAGGGAACAAAGA
>NW_026079202.1:0-1834 GCF_006386435.1 Epinephelus moara | reverse complement strand
GTGAGAGCTGTGTCTCAGCTGGAGGAGATGCTCAATAAAGAGATTAAGAAGCTGGTCGCTGAGTTTGAGCTGAAGAGGGTCCAGCAGTATGCAGTGGATGTGACTCTTGATCCTGATACAGCACATCCTGAACTTATACTGTCTGATGATGGGAAACAAGTGAAACATGGTGATGTGAAGAAGAATCTCCCAGACAACCCAGAGAGATTTTCTTGCTGTTTTTTTGTCTTAGGAAAGCAGAGTTTCTCTTCAGGCAGATTTTACTTTGAGGTTCAAGTTAAAGGAAAGACTAACTGGGATTTAGGAGTGGCCAGAGAGTCGGTCAACAGGAAGAAAAACATCAGAATGAGCCCTCAGTGTGGTTACTGGACTGTATGTATGAGAAATGGAAATGAGTATGAAGTTCTTGCCGGCCCTCCAGTCCGTCTCTCTCTGAAGTCTCAGCCTCAGAAGGTGGGGGTGTTTGTGGATTATGAGGAGGGTCTGGTCTCCTTTTATGACGTAGATGCTGCAGCTCTTATCTACTCCTTTACTGGCTGCTCCTTCACTGAGAAACTCTTCCCATACTTCAGTCCCTGTAGGAATGATGATGGTAAAAACTCTGCACCTCTGATCATCTCTCCTGTCAGAGTAAAATAATCACCAGTGTTGGGGAGTAGTAAAGTACATGTAATTAAACTAGTAGTTTAACTACATTTTGCAGTAGCTTGCTGGACATTGATATTTGCATATTGACTCAGCTAGTTTAATTACTTTTTTGCCATTTTTCCTGTAGTTAATTTTTGAAACTACAAACATTTTTGGACCATTAGGGGAAAGAAATGATTTTTCATTTTTATTTCATCATTGCTTTTCTGCTTTAAACGCTCATTCACCACTATTGGTCAGAAGTATTGATTATTACTATGTATTAAAAATACTTGAAGAAGTTGTTGCATATTATTTTAGAAGTTACCTGGCTAACTGGTGCAACACCCCCTCCTGGACTCTAGTTTCTGAGGGCAGCTGTCTGAGTTACAGAAACCCAAAGCTGACATTCCTGTTACTCTCCTATGAATAGTGGAGGAAAACACAAGCAGTGGTGAAAAGAACAGTATGTCAGTTGGAGATGGAGGGATCACAGCCAAATCTTTTGCAAAGATACAGAGTTCAGATAATCTGTCAGAAGAAGGGAAAGGATAGTGAGTCAGAGTCCAGGTGTGTTAAACAGGAAGGAAGTAACAGATGATGTAATTGATGAACCATTCACTTTGGCAGAGATGTAGAGAGCAATAAACAAATCAAGACCAACCTCACCAGGGGAAAATCAGCTATGCTATGTTATGCTAAAGCACCTAGGCGAAGGGGCACTCTTGAAGTTGCTGCACTTTTATAATGAGTGTGGGAGGAGGGAAGATTACCATGTGCGACCTTTACCATTAACCAAGCTGAGTTTGTATCCCATCACACAGGCAGCATGTTAATCTGACACTTTCATGTCTTCAACTCTGCATCATGACACAAACTTTATGTGGAGAATATCTATTTAAACCTGTGTTAAACCCACAGACATTTACTCTCACTGACAGAAGAAATCACTGTTTGTAAAGACGCCAAATATGTCAGGCTGCAGTTTGACTTTGAACAAATTTTTCTTTTAGATTTTTTTACTTGAATGTTTTGTCTGGGAAGTGGTTTGATAATTACTGGTGACTTTTTGTCTGGGAAGTGGTTTGATAATTACTGGTGACTTTGGACAGGTTTAATGTGTTGTTGGACACTGGTGAGATGGTTTATGAGTCACAGAAATCTGTAAATATCTGATTGTTTAGTAAAAGCTGTAAAATAAACTAGT
>NW_026079201.1:0-1084 GCF_006386435.1 Epinephelus moara | reverse complement strand
GTGAGTATGAATTTCTGAGTGAGAAAAAAGTGACCTTGGCTAGAATATAATTTAAAGACAGAGAGTAATGTATACTATTGTGTAAACTAGCTACATACTGTGTACCACGGCTGTTTGTTCTTATAATATTACTTATTTAATAATTCAAAGATAATTTGTCGTACTGACCATTATTTATTTCCTCTCGTACTCGACCACCTGAGCTGCTGCTGTTCACTGTGGACAAAGAAGGTCAGTGTGAGCTCACTTTTGAACCTTTGTTTCTTTAAAAAAATTATTTTACTAAGATATTTTTGTTTTACTTGCCATTTTTGACTTTACTCTTATCTTTCTCCACCACCTGAGCTGCTGCTGTTCACTGTGGACTAAAAGGTGAGTTTGAGCTTCTGACTTATAGAAACATAAATAAAGTGATGTATGTTATTGTGTAAACTGGCCACATATGAAGCTGTTTATCTTTATATTATCACTTATTTTATCTGTTTTACTGTCAGTCTGCAGGATTATGTGCAGCTCCAACGTTCACACAGGAAGCAGCAAAGAAGAAAGACCCAGACTCAGTGTTCCTGCAGCACATCCAGTGTTACCCTGACAACAGAGAAGAAGTGCTTACATCCGACCCACAGGGCAAGCTGGAGAGCAGACAGAGGTATGTAATGACGGATGTTTCCTGCAAGTCTTAATGTTACTTTTTTAATAATTCAAAGATGATTAATGTTACTCACTCTGTTTTACTTGAATGAATGTTTCAGGGCAGACTCCTCTTGTGTCCAGGGGCTCCTGAGAGTGGATGTGAACCAAACCACACAAAGCCGCCATGCCAGCCGTCCACTGAGCACTCTGTCACACTCATTTCTAAACTTCACTGGTTTACTGTTGAATTGAATAAAATCACCTCTCAGACATATAAAGTGACACTATGTATTGTGAGGTTTATTTTAACTTCAGTGATGTTGAGTCCATGTGAAGCTTTTTAAATAGTGAATCAGTTGCAGGTGTCATTAAATGTATTAGTGGCTAAAATGCTGCTAAAACAGCTTCACCACCAGCAGTCTCTTTAAACAAGCAGCTACACTGAGTCATC
>NW_026079200.1:0-1139 GCF_006386435.1 Epinephelus moara | reverse complement strand
CAGTTTGCTCCCACTGTGGATCAGGACTGAAGTTTCCTGTCATCTTAAAATATTTGGGAACGCATCACTATTTAAAAAGGATTTGTCACCATAAAAAAAGAAGTTTGATTTTAAAGTAGCAGACATTTCTTCAGATCATGTTGGATTTTCAGGCTGTTTTTGTTCTGATTTATTTTCATTTTCATTCCCAAACATTTGTGCAAATTCCTTTGTTATGGAACATCGTAGACACATGAAATTAATACGAACGACTGGAAGCTGTGACCAAATGCTGCCAAAGAAATATCACACTAATAGGCCTGACAGGGGCACTATAATCACAGGTCAACTTTAACAAGGCGTAACTACTACCCCGTTAGTCTGATTTATACTACTGATCTTTACTCACGTCACAAATTTGCCACGAGAAGCATTAACGTCTGCCTGACTCATTACCTGAAGAAAATAATGGATGAAGCCACCACGACATCACTCATTGGCAGAGGTGTATCACATAGTACCAAGTACCACAGACCCAGACTTGAGTAAAAGTACAGTTACTCTACCAAAAAAATGACTCGAGTCAAAGTTGAAGTCTTCTTTAAGCGCCACACTCAAGTAGAAGTATTAAAGTATTCAATATTTTTTGTACTTAAGTATTTAAAGTAGTCAATTTTAACATGTACTTAAGTATTGAAAGTAAAAGTACAAGTATGAAGTTTTAATATGTTATGTAGTCAATAAAGAAAGCAGTCCAAAGTTTGAATATCATATTGTTTATGCAATATCTTTACACGTTTATCCTGAAGGACACTAAAATTTCCTTTGACTATAGCAGCAATACAAGGCTGGGAATGTCCAAGATGTAGTACATGTGCATGGAGTCTTCAATTCACTCTCTAAACAAACTTAGACGGCCCAAAACAGAAGGACTAAACAACAGAATTTTGACAGCAAATCATCTGGATATTTAAACCAATTCAGCCCCTTGAAAGGTCCTTCCTCCCCTTCACCGCCACGATCGCTTGAAGGTGAGGGTGTAGTAGGTGGAGCCTCTTCTTCCATCTCGAAATATAACGTGGTTAGGAAGACTAACGTCAGGTCAGAAGGGTTCTGTCGTCGCACCAAACCAATGACAAGCCAGCTCCACCAAACCTGCT
>NW_026079199.1:2523-6398 GCF_006386435.1 Epinephelus moara | reverse complement strand
TTTCTCTTCTTTCTCTCTCTCTCTCACTCACACACACACACACACACACACACACACACACACACACACACACACATACACACCAAGCTTGTAGGTAGAATTTGTGTGTTTTGGTTTGCTTTGCTAATTTGTGAATAAATATAATTCTTTGGAATCATACCTGCTGACTGTTTAATGTTGCACAAGAGTGAATGAATAGTCAACATCTGCTGCATCAAGAACTCCAAAATCCTTCAGGCGTTACTGTTCGTTTTGGTTGTTGTCATTAATTTAATTATTAATCAAACTCCAAATTAATAGTTTAGCGTATTTTATGAGACTGATATCTTTAACTGGCTATCATTTTTCCCTTTACGGGAATGGTGCCCCACGAGGTGATTTAATGTTAATTAAGTCACATTATTTAACATAATTAATTATTAATAATAATTATTAATTATTTCCAGTAGCTAATTATTAATAATAATTATTAATTATTTCCAGTAGCCAGTTAAATCCCAACATATTTGATGCCTCAGTGTGAAGCCTAACATGTTGACCCCAACATTTATGGTGCCACCGAGTGAGGTAAATATATGTTGACCCCAACATATTTGGTGTCCCGTAGCGAGGCGTAGTACTGTTGACATTCATTCATATTTGTGCAATATTAATATCAGCATACATTTTTGGTTCACACCAAAAATCTTTGATTCCATTCTTAGACTACCCAAAAGTCTTTACATTCACCACTAGTCTGCTACAGCAGTAGACATTCAGCTGTACTTACAAACAAGTACATTGTGGTGAGAATTATTTTATTCACAAAGACAAAGCAATTTGAGAGATATTGTGTAACTGATCACCGCTATCTTAAGCCTCATAGTGTTATACTAGAGTTGCCATTGCTGCTAGCTTTTCAAGTTGACCTACCCTGTAGAAACTTGGTTCAGCATTTGAATACCACGTATTCAATGCAGTCTGGTCAAGCTGTCAAACTTTGCAGTTGATTCTATTGTTCCTGTTTTCCTTTGAAATTCATCACAGTGTGCCACTGGCCCTGTGACACAGAGAGTTTACGTGAGAACTGGCTGTTACTGCCAAGCATTTCAGCCTAAGTTAAAGAATGAGCAAGAACCACAGTGTGCTAGCCCTGTGAAGTTTGTACCTCGCTGTTACGATCTAAGTTCCAGCTTGAGTTAACTTTAAGAAACAACTCTCTAACTGATACTGCTACGCATTTTAGTTAGTGCATGTTGTTATCTTTGCAGGCAAATTTACTGTCGTAAATTCCTGTCCCTAATCTTTGGTGCCTGTTTGTGTTGTAGCGACCCCTCCTCCATGCTACCCCCACACTGAAGGCTAGTACATTCTTTTGTTAGGCTAGTGTACTCACAAGTTACACTCAAAGGTGTCTGCCAAGCAACACCACAGCCAATTTAACAGTTGACTTGTGCTAGGACAACCTGTTTTAGCCTTACCCTTCTTAAGACCTAACAATGGCGAACCCCTGTTTAGAACAGTTTATCTATTCCATCGCACAGAGCCTAACCTCTGGCTGTCCAGAACTCATCAGCAGATTAAGTCTCGGTGAATGCATTGAAGAGATAAACTCTCTACTCAGTGACAACTGTGATGTGCAGACTGCATCCAGTAATACATTGTTAAAATGCTTGCTTCTGATCTTTCACAGGCAAACCACCCTTGCCTTTCAGAGCAAAGCAGCTCTAGAGAAGGAGGTACAAAGTCTAAGAGCGCAAAATGCTTCCCTCCTCCATGAAGCACAGATGGCTAACAAGAAAGCCATGCGCTATTTAGATGATTTACATTCAGCAGAGTTAGACCTCTGCTCACATAAAGAAGAACTGTTTAGGCTCAGATCAGAACGTCTATCCCCAGCACAGTCTTACAGCCAGTGTGATTCCAGCTTTTCTGATTCCCACTCCTCCCTGGATGAGAGGTTAACACCTCCTCCACTCAGTAAGTGGAAATCTTTCCCACCAGACCCTAAGTCTTTGGGAATCAAGTCAGCTCCCCAACCTCCACCAACAGACAGAGGTAACAGTGACCTGACTTCCCATGTCTCAAACACAGATGTTGAGGAAACAGGTAGTTTATCTTCAGGATATTCTGTCCCACGTCTTCCACAGAAACTGAGTTTTGACAATTTCACCCATGCGCAAGGGGAAAGGGGGGTTGAAAACCATTCAACCTCGGCCTTTCACCCTCAGAGACCTGCAGCATGTGATTCACACCTCCTTAGGAATGCTAATTTGGTCTCGCCTTCACCAGAGAGGACATCTGACGGCTCTCGCTTTGAAGTACTTGAGTTTTTAGCTACATACATTGAACTGTTTGATCCAGACAACTGCGATCAGCATATTGATGATTATTTGAGAGAGCTTGACAACTGTATAGCTGACCTGCATCAGGCAACTGAAAGGGAGAAGATTAAACTTTTGTGGAAGACCAGCTCCAAAGCTGTCCACAAGTTTATTTAGTGCCAGCGTCCCAGTGTCAGAAGTAACTACACAAAGCTCTGTCAAGCACTGAAAGAAGAATTTTCTGCCACTGCTGACGAGATTGATTCGATGGTTGCAGCCCTCCAAATTAAACATTCACGTCTTGAGAATCCTAGAGAATATTACAACCATTTGAGACACACATACTTTCAGGGCAAGAATGCACCAGGCTTAGATGAGAACCCAAGCTTTAAGTCCTTGTTTTTGCGTAACCTGCATCCTTGTGTACGCACTCACATTGTACTCACGACCTGTAATGGTATCCCATCCATGCATGAGCTCAGGAAATTGACACAGGTAGCTTGGGAAACTGCTGTCCCTTCCAAAGCCACAGGGATACCAACTGAACCTGTCAGTTCAAATCCTGCAGCATCACACAGATCTTCTGCCCCAAAACACCACCCTCACAACAGCTCGAAGGGGGATGTGAAAAGACAGCAGGGAGACAAGAAGCGTACCCGCTATGTCCCCCAACTGCATCGAGATGGCCATTCACAGAACAAAAGCTGTAGAAGGCCATACTCAGAGATTCTGGCCCAGAACTATGACCTGCCAAGTGACCAGTCAGATGATGAGCACAGCATCTCTGACATGTCTGACCGCAGTTCAGACGACAGTCAGAATCTTTCAGACAGTGACAACACCTCTGAATGCCTCTCTGCTTCTAGCTTCCGGGAGCGTTACAGCCCTGAGCCACCAGCTAAGCACAGGCACTCCAGAGCTCGCTCCTTGTTTAGTCCACCCCTGTACTGACAGTAACGCAAATGCTAATCCAAAGTACCTTGTTTCTTGCAGTTACGCAGACTTGAGTTGCCAGCAACAGCAGCAATCTCAGTAGCTCTAAACAGTAATAGCCAGACATGCTGCTATTAGTTTAGGTAGCCTAATTTCTGATTGGACTGAGACACCACTGTCCAACTTTGCAGCTACACTTGGATTATTTTTGTAAATTCTTGTCAGTTACACCCCTAGTTTCAAAACACTAGGTTAGGACATCACGTTATGACTTCACACTCATAGTCATACACATGCCCTTCTCATCGTAGATGACTCCCTCTCTCCATCTCACCTAACACCTTTACATAACTAACATTCCTTTTCTCACTAACACCTTCTGAGAAACTCAAGTTAGTTATTTTACACCATGCCAGTGTCATTTTTGTTTATCTGGAGTTTGTTCTGTAACCTGAAGGTTTTGTTTTGTATTTAGAGACTATTCTTGCTTAGCCGAGATAGATAGTACCAACAAATGCCCAGTTGGTTAACAAACTGGCCAGATGTTACAATGTGAATGGACTAACAAATGAACTTTTCAGCTGTGGACTGAAGATGTTTTGCCCTCAGGATCACACATCAAGTGCAATCCTCTGACCA
>NW_026079199.1:0-1713 GCF_006386435.1 Epinephelus moara | reverse complement strand
TGAATAAATATAATTCTTTGGAATCATACCTGCTGTCTGTTTAATGTTGCACAAGAGTGAATGAATAGTCAACCTCTGCTGCGTCAAGAACTCTGAAATCCTTCAGGCGTTACTGTTAATTTTGGTTGTTGTTATTAATTTAAGTATTAATCAAACTCCAAATTAATAGTTTAGCGTATTTTATGAGACTATCTTTAACTGGCTATCATTTTTCCCTTTACGGGAATGGTGCCCCACGAGGTGATTTAATGTTAATTAAGTCACATTATTTAACATAATTATTAATTATTAATAATAATTATGAATTATTTCCAATAGCCAATTAAATCCCAACATATTTGATGCCTCCGTGTGAAGCCTAACATGTTGACCCCAACATTTATGGTGCCGCCGAGTGAGGTAAATATATGTTGACCCCAACAACAGCATCTTCGGATGCAACTTTCTATTATAAATGAGTGAAACTGATAAAAAAAAAACAGGGCCCCCCCCAAAGGTGGGGCTTAGCAGGGCATGGCCCATAACTCTAGTTTCCTTGAGCAATCCTTGTTAAACTCAGTGGACACATCAAGTATTAACAGCTGAAAGTACAGACCAAGTTTCGTTCATTCTGTGAAGGGGGCAAATGTGACTTTGAGTGTGCTGTTATTGAAATGCTGCACACACTGTAATGGTGGGATAAGTTTATGATCGGTCTTACTCCTTCTTTAGACGGAAATAAACAAGCTGAAGTGAATTTGCTCAGTCTCGTGAAGATGAAAACCCACTTGTTGCGGCCAACAGAAGCTGCCTCCTGCTGTTGGTTGAAAGGGCTTGAACCCTCAGATTGCGGTTTGCGGCTGTATTTTTTCATTTTAATGCCTTCTGCATGTTTTTGCTTTGATAAGACTGTAAACCATAATAGCCCACAATAGTCAGTGGTTACAGTGGTTTAGTTTGAATACTCAAATTTGAATCTTGTATTTTGATTCTTGCCGTCATTTGACACCTGTTTAAGAAATATAATACCTTTTCTTTCCCCTCACATCTTACAAAAATCTCCTTCCCTCTCTTCTTATTGCTATTGTAACATATTTGTATTTTCATAATGACAGCCATTCATATTTGGTATTCTCACATCCATCACGTTTATATTCACCTTAATTTTAGCGATGCCAGTTTTATTTACTATCTTGTCAATAGTTTTGCTTTTTAATTATACATTACTACTAGCATATAGTCTTATATTGTGAGTTTCAAGTATTAACATTATGCTTTTTGATGCAGTGTTACATAGAAACACAATTCATTTTTATTTCATTTTTCCTGCCTAAAGGTTTCTGATCCATCTGTTTGAGGGTCCTTAGCATTTCAGTTGGTGTAATCACCAGTGGCAGTATATGTTGCTTCTCCTTGGGTCTCATCATTTGGGTATATTAGTGTTTGTCAAAACATGTCAGTAAAAGTAAGTGAGGGCTGTCTTAAATCAAGATGCTCAGCCCCTATGGGCTTACAAAGCACACACAACAATTATTTTCATGTATTTTCATGTTTCATGCGAATACAAATCTACAAATTATAGGAGTTCTTTATTATTATTATTATTATTATTATTATTATTATTATTATAAGAAATGAAGAATATTATTTATTGCAACATTTCACCCATCTGTGAGAGACAAAACAAACATTGAAAAAGAGAAAAATGCCTGCACTCACAAATGTCCTTTTGGT
>NW_026079198.1:0-4100 GCF_006386435.1 Epinephelus moara | reverse complement strand
AGTCTCACAAACAGTACAAACCGCATGAACAGTCTGTCAAAGTGAGAACTGGCGAGTGTCCTCCAGCCCTCTATCTTTATAGTTACCCAAACACATGCTCATCCATAGTCACAACACATGGCGCCAGAGAGCCTGTTGTCCTAAGCCGTATCATCTCCTGACACAAATGACAGGGTCATAACCCTGAAGGCCTCTCTGAAGGTTCACCTTCGGCCTGTTTTGCGACCAGGCCTCCGCCATATATCTGATGTTATCAAGTGAGGGATTACAGAGCATGGGATGATTTGTAAGCTTCAAAAAAGTAATAAAATGAGCCTTGCAGGACACCCTAAGGGGTGAAAAGAGGGTCAGACGCCCATAACTTGTCAGATACCCATAATTTTCCATCACACTCTGTTTATTGGATGCACAGGGTATAGAGAGAGAGAGATACATATATATAGATAATGATATGCTGAATCATAAAGCAGACATTAAGACAGAAATAAGAACAGTCATGCATATATAAATAATCTCATCCTGTTATTTAACTCATGTAAAGGATTGGCTTCACACTGTCAGCTGTAGCTCAGTGCCTAGAAATCATTCCTACCCTGCTTTGCTTTCACTTTACTTTACGAAGGACTGCTTAACCAGTTCAGTATTGCAAATATAAAATATAGTTTTGTCATGGCAGAGATCAGCACTTACAGGTGACACTGGATACACCTCTTGACTGAGAGTATCGCTCATTACAGGGAGAGAATTTCTGAATGCATGAGGCAATGCTGAGGAAATAATGAGCACTCTGACACAGGTTTATTTCGGTTCCACATTATTCAGTCTGCGCTGTGACAATGTCGTGGTGCAGTCTGGGTACACAAGCCTACTTGTCCCTAGCGTCATCTGCTTAGGGAAGAAGAGTATAGTGTAAATCATCTTAATGACTTCAGGAGTGCAACGTGTCCAAGCTGACTACAACTCCTGTCCTCCACTAAGAGGCAAGCTACGAACTTTTCTGAGCCATCAGGCCTACAGGCGGTTGGCAGTTCCTCAGAAGATAACATTTTGTTTGTTTTATTTAGGATCCCCATTAGCTGTTGTACAGCAACAGCTATTCTTCCTGGGGTCCTTTTAACAGTCTTTACATTGTGTCAATACAATTATTCCATTTACAACACATAATCACACATAATACAGAAAAACAAAACAAAACATAAGACAATACACATACACGACAGCTCCTACAGGTCAGCAAAGGGTATATGTAACATTTATATATAAATATATTTCATCCGATGTCTATATATGTATCATATGTGTAAAACAAAACTCTAATTAATACCGTTATTCAGTCCAACAATTCAATTTATAATCAATTTCACACATTAATCTCACATGCAATGTCAAAACAAAAACAAAATAAGTCTATATTCTTCAAATTTCCAGTTTTTCACTAACCCAATAATGCAAGTCAAATATTATCCTTCTTCATCAATAAGCATGACTCCTGTATTCCTTGTTTCATTAGCTCACGCTCTCTCAGGACAGGGCGGCAGTAGCTCAGTCCATAGAGACTTGGGTTGGGAACCGGAGGGTCGCCTGTTCAAGTCCCGGACCAAAAATATGGAGCGTGGACTCCTCCTGGGCACTGCCGAGGTGCCCCTGAGCAAGGCACTAAACCCCCCAACCGCTCAGAGCGCCTGTCACAGGCAGCCCACTCTGACATCTCTCCACTTAGTGCATGTATAGGTCCTGTTTGTGCATGTGTGTGTTCGGACCTGTGTGTAATTGACAACAGAGTGAAAAATTGAATTTCCCCTCGGGGATTAATAAAGTATATAAAATTAAATTAAAAAAAAAAAAAAAAAATCACCCAATCAACTGAACGTTCATATTTTGATGTTACCTCAGCAGATGTAATTTCAGCTTGCCTATTTACCAAGCATCTCTGGTCAACAGATGTATCCTAACGAACTTTTTGAATCTAATTTTACTGTTTTCTTGTGCGATGTGTTCTGGGAGCGCGTTCCAGTCTCGCATAGCTCTATATATAACCATTCGTAAATGGTTTCAGTATCATCCACTACTTCCTAATTAATTATTTCAGTGATTTATGATATATCCTAATCAGCTCGGATAAGTAAACGAAAAAGAAAATGTCTCCTTATTCACACAATAATAAGACAAAAATACCAGGTGTTCCTTGGACTAGTTCTAATCAGCCCGAATGAATAAACAAAAAAGAACATTTTTCTTCTTATTCACACAGTAAAGCAAAACACAAAATAGCAGACTAGACATTAAGTCATAATTATTTCAATCATTTTTTCTTTCCCTCTCTTTTAAATCTCTATATAACCCAATATGAACTTACTCATACATTGAAACGAAAAATACCAGACTGGATTTTCAAACATAATTATTTCTGCTTATTGTAATCAGAAAGGCCCATAGCAATTTTTGTTCATAATTTTTTATTTATCTGTATACAACTCTCCTTATTCACACAGTAAAGCAAAACACAAAATTCCAGACTGGACATTAAGTCTGAATTATTTCAATCCTTTTTTCTCTATTTTTCTAAATCTATAGGCTATAACCCAATAAAACTATTCATACCATGAAAAAAAACATACCAGTCCATACCAGACTGGACCTCCAAACATAATTATTTAAGCTTATTGAAATCAGAATTATCCATAGAATTTTTATTTTATTTTATTTATTTATTTATTTTTTAATCTGTAGGTTACAAAATATTAATTTACTCATACAATGAACCAAAATAAACCAGACTGGGCCTTAAAACGTAATTATTTAAACTTATTGTAATCAAGGTGGCCCATAGCAATTTTTTTTTTTTTTTTTCATTTAACACAATACTATCTTTTTCCCTTCTTTTCTTCTTTTATCTTCAATCTGTAACACAATATTCACCTACTTATCATGAAACGAAAAACTCCAGACTGGGCATTCAAACACATTATTTCTACTTTTTGTGATCAGGATAGCCCAAAAGAATATTTAGTTCATAATCTAGTTCATAATTCCTTACAATAATCACTTAACTGTCTCTTGGTCCTTTTCTTCATGAGTCTTCTCTTTCGTCTTTTTCTGTGTTCATCTTTTCACCACGTGGACTGTGGACTTGATGTCCATGCTGAGGATGATCAGGGTTTAATCACCGTGTTAAAGTAGATCTCTGCTGCTTTACGGTCCTTGAAGTATTTCTTCTCCTCCTTGAAGGTGATGATGAGCGTGGCTGGATGAATAATCCCATGTCTGATGCCATGTTCGCGCAGTTTGGCTCTGACATCCTGGAACTGGGCTCTTCTTTTGGCCATGTCAGTAGTCAGATCCTGGAAAATCCTCACTTTCATCTCTTGAAAGTTAATCACTCCCTCATTCTTCGCCAGTTTTAGAATAGCTTCTTTGGCCTTGTATCTTTGCATCCTCACAATCATCGCCCTGGCTCCCAACTTCGTAACCGGCCCGACTCTGTGCGCAATTTCAATTTGACATATATGCAGTGGGATTGCCTTTTTCAACATCTCGGTCCAGTCCAAACACTCTCAAATTGAACCTGCGGCTGTGTGCTTCCAACCTTTCAGCCCTCTCTCTCAACTCCGTATTCTCCTTTTGGAGTAAGTAAGGTTACACGATCCTCCATACCTGACAAGAGACTGCTCAACCTCCGTGAGTTTCTTATTGCAATCTTTCAACTCTGCCTTCATGGAGTTAAGTTGAGGCTGCAGTTTATCTATAGCCGCTGTTATTTCTTCTCTTATGATCGAGAGCATAAGCATCAGCATTTCACGCTGCTTCTCGTCTGCGCTGTCTGCTCCAGCCATTGTACCTGTTGGACGCTCAGGTGAATCAGGTGTAACGCCAGGTACAGATTTCTCTTTCCTCCTCTTCCTCGTTTCTTTGGTGCCATAAACACTCGATCAATAACCTTTTTACATTGCCTTCACAGGCTAATTGATTCCGATGATTTGACCGAAAATTTGTCCAAAGTTTTTCAAAAGTTTGTGGAGCTCAGCATTTGCTCGCTCACCCCATGCAGCCGGACATGACGTTTTTGACATTTTCAGGGGAGTATTCCCTAAAGGGTGTCC
>NW_026079197.1:0-1032 GCF_006386435.1 Epinephelus moara | reverse complement strand
AGAATCTTGTACAGTAGCCTAACTGTATAGATCTTGTCAATACACAGTAGGCCCTACGTTAAGACTTTACTTGTAGACTGTATAATAAGAGATTATAATCACAACTTTACAGGATTTGACAAGTAGCCAAAGTTTTCACATACAGTACAAAGACCCCTCTGTTTTGACAGCGGACAGTCTAGTCAAAATAAAAAAAATAAAGCGGCCCGGCGCAGTTGTTTTTGCAAATAAAAAAAATAAAGCGGCCCGGCGCAGTTGTTTTTGCTATTTTGGGCAAGAGAATAAAAACATTTATTAAAGGGGATGCTGAGCAGTAAGATCCGTTGTGTAATTAAAAGGGATAATGCACATTCAGCCACACACTACGCTAACAGGCAGGGTCCCCTCTGGTTTACACGTATTGAATGTTGTCGGCTCATGTCGGCTGCCGGAATGTGCACGCTGTGAGCTGCCCTTCCCCCTCCAACGCCAGTGATTTAGCATAACTATGCCGTACCCTAACCCTTTGTTTGTGTTTGCGTACTGGGTTATTTGGAATGCGGGAAGAGAGAAGACATTTCTACACTGAGGGCCGAATTCACAAAGAATTAACTGCGGCCGCTGATAGCACCTTGAATTGCACTTCACTTGCACCCGCAGTTTGCTCCGTCTTAACGTCCTGATTTGCCCCTGATTGCAATAAGCCACATGGCAAAGTATAAATGCTGGCTTTGCGCCAGGAACACCGTGGCAGAACAATGGCAGACTTTGTTTGGCAAAGTACTGAATACTGTATACCCTCATGTAGTGATGTCTGCTGGTGAGTCAGTCTAACAGTGTCGGATGGGTTGAGGCTGTGGATTTGACCAAGTCTGACCACTTTATCAATATTCCCTCTCACTTGTAGCTGTTTTTTCGTTATCTTTTGAATTTAATATGAATTATGGAACCATTTTTGTTCACGTTTGTTTCCCCCGTTTCGTAAAATAAATTATTGAAAGTTAATTTTGAAGTGCGGAACAGAAGTGCGTTTTGAGAACGACCGCAGACTGT
>NW_026079196.1:0-1191 GCF_006386435.1 Epinephelus moara | reverse complement strand
AAGACAACTAAAGCACATGGTTAGTTTAGGCAACTAAAGCACATGGTTGGGTTTAGGCAATAAAAGCATGTGGTTAGGTTTAGGCAAAAAAAGCATGTGGTGAGGGTTAGGGCAGAAAAAGCATGTGGTTAGGTTTGGGCAACAAAAGCACATGGTCAGTTTAGGCAATAAAAGCATGTAGTTAGGTTTGGGCAACAAAAGCAAATGGTTAGTTTAGGCAAAAAAAGCATGTGATTAGGTTAAGACAACAAAAGCACATGGTAAGGTTTAGGCAATAAAACCATGTGGTTAGGTTTGGGCAATAAAAGCACATGGATAGTTTAGGCAATAAAAGCATGTGGGTAGGTTAAGACAACAAAAGCACATGGTAAGGTTTAGGCAATAAAAGCATGTGGTTAGGTTCAGGCAATAAAAGCATGTGGTTAGTTTGGGCAATAAAAGCACGTGGTTAGGTTAAGAGAACAAAAGCACATGGTTAGTTCAGGCAACAAAAGGACATGGTTGGGTTTAGGCAATAAAAGTATGTGGTTAGGTTTAGGCAAAAAAAAAGCTTGTGGTGAGTTTAGGCAGTAAAAGCATGTGGTTCGGTTAAGACAACAAAAGCACATGGTTAGTTTAGGCAACAAAAGCACATGGTTGGGTTTAGGCAATAGAAGCATGTGGTTAGGTTTAGGCAATAAAAGCATGTGGTTAGTTTGGGCAATAAAAAAATGTGGTTAGGTTAAGAGAACAAAAGCACATGGTTAGTTCAGGCAACAAAAGGACATGGTTGGGTTTAGGCAATAAAAGCATGTGGTTAGGTTTAGGCAATAAAAGCATGTGGTTAGGTTAAGACAACAAAAGCACATGGTCAGTTTGGGCAACAAAAGCACATGGTTAGTTTAGGCAATAAAAGTACGTGGTTAGGTTTGGGCAATAAAAGCATGTGGTTAGGTTAAGACAACAAAAGTACATGGTTAGTTTGGGCAACAAAAGCACATGGTTAGTTTAGGTAATAAAAGCAAGTGGTTAGGTTAAGACAACAAAAGCACATGGTAAGGTTTAGGCAATAAAAACATGTGGTTAGGTTTGGGCGACAAAAGCACATGGTTAGTTTAGGCAATAAAAGCCTGTGGTTAGGTTAAGACAACAAAAGCACATGGTTAGTTTAGGCAATTAAAGCACGTGGTTAGGTTTAGGCAATAAGAGCAT
>NW_026079195.1:0-1568 GCF_006386435.1 Epinephelus moara | reverse complement strand
ATACTATGACGTTTTTTCATGATTTTGGATGACACACTATACTATGACTTTTTTCATGATTTTTGACGACATACTATATACCATGACTTTTTGACATGATTTATGACGACATGCTATACTGTGAGTTTTTTCATGATTTTGGACGACATACTATACTATGACATTTTTTCATGATTTTGGATGACATACGATCCTATGACTTTTTGTCATGATTTTGGACGACATACTATAATATGACTTTTTGACATGATTTTTGACGACATACTATACTATGACGTTTTTTCATGATTTTGGACAACATACTATACTATGACTTTTTTTGTCATGATTTTGGATGACATACCATGTTGTGACGTTTTTTCATGATTTTGGACAACATACTATACTATGACTTTTTTTTCATGATTTTGGACGATATGCTATACTATGACTTTTTTTCATGATTTTGGACGACATACTATACTATGATTTTTTGACATGATTTTTGACGATATACTATACTATGACATTTTTTCATGATTTTGGACGACATACTATACTATGGCTTTTTTTCATGATTTTGGATGACATACAATACTATGACTTTTTTTTAATGATTTTGGACGACATACTAAACTATGATGTTTTTTCATGATTTTGGACGGCATACTATATTATGACCTTTTTTTCATGATTTTGGACGACATACTATATACTATGACTTTTTGACATGATTTTGGACGACATACAATACTATGACTTTTTTTAATGATTTTGGACGAAATACATGACTTTTTTCATGATTTTGGATGATATACTATACTATGTCGTTTTTGAATCATTTTGGACGACATATTATACTATCACTTTTTGACATGATTTTTAACGACATACTATACTATGACGTTTTTTCATGATCATGGACAACATACTAAACTATAATGTTTTTTCATGATTTTGGACGGCATACTATACTATGACCTTTTTTTCATAATTTTGGACGATATGCTATACTATGACTTTTTTTCATGATTTTGGACGACATACTATACTATCACTTTTTGACATGATTTTTAACGACATACTATACTATGAAGTTTTTTCATGATCATGGACATCATACTATACTATGAAATTTTTTCATGATTTTGGACGACATACAATACTATGACTTTTTTTAATGATTTTGGACGACATACTAAACTATGATGTTTTTTCATGATTTTGGACGACATACTATCCTATGACTTTTTGTCATGATTTTGGACGACATACAATACTATGACTTTTTTTTAATGATGTTGGACGACATAGTATACTATGGCTTTTTTTTCATGATTTTGGATGACATACAATACTATGACTTTTTTTCATTATTTTGGACGACTTACTAAACTATGATGTTTTTTCATGATTTTGGACGGCATACTATACTATGACCTTTTTTTCATGATTTTGGACGATATGCTATACTATGACTTTTTGTCATGATTTTGGACGACATACTATACTATGACTTTTTGACATGATTTTGGACAACATACTATACTATAACGTTTTTTCATGATTATGGACGACGTAGTATACTA
>NW_026079194.1:0-1453 GCF_006386435.1 Epinephelus moara | reverse complement strand
AGGGTGGATGGAGACACACCTGAGCAGGTGGAGGAGAGGGTGGATGGAGAGACACCTGAGCAGGTGGAGGAGAGGGTGGATGGAGACACCTGAGCAGGTGGAGGAGAGGGTGGATGGAGACCCACCTGAGCAGGTGGAGGGGAGGGTGGATGGAGAGACACCTGAGCAGGTGGAGGAGAGGGTGGATGGAGACACACCTGAGCAGGTGGAGGGGAGGGTGGATGGAGAGACACCTGAGCAGGTGGAGGAGAGGGTGGATGGAGACACACCTGAGCAGGTGGAGGGGAGGGTGGATGGAGAGATACCTGAGCAGGTGGAGGAGAGGGTGGATGGAGACACACCTGAGCAGGTGGAGGGGAGGGTGGATGGAGAGATACCTGAGCAGGTGGAGGAGAGGGTGGATGGAGAGACACCTGCAGACACTGTTCAACACCAACTAACTACTAAACTGGTTGTTTGTTGCTGGGTCTCCAGCGGTCGTCGTGGCAACAGCACAGAGTGTGTTAAAGGTCCAGAGGATTTAGTGACGTCTGTCAGCACAGAGACATGTTCTTTGTTTAGGCTGTGACAGTGGATCATGTGTGTGTGGCTGCAGCGTTAGCTCACTGAAAGTTGTTCATCTCCACTTTAACATGACGACTACAAACGTTGGCGTCTGTCGGAGCTCTGACGAGGATTAATGCTGACGTTAGAATGGACGGTTCAGAGGAACCAAAGGATGGGGACACGAACCCCCCGGAGAAAAGTTTGACAAGCGTCCTGGCTCTGAGCTCCTCAACAGCCTCCATCAGACCTGCTGACCCAGACTGTGATCTGCTCCTCTGATAGGAGAACCAGAGGGAGGGCGGGACGTCGGTGGGCGGGGTCTGTTGTCTGTCTTCCAGTGTCCACACACAAAGGAAGACGTTTCACATCACAAATCAGTGTTTCTCCAACGCTGCTCGTTGTAGAGGAGCTGCTGACATGAACACATGAATGTCTCTATCTAGAGTCAGTGTTTGGTTTGTCCATTCTGGGCTACTGTAGAAACATGGCGGTGCAACATGGTGATCTCTGTAGACGAGGACCTGCTCCCTGTGGAGATATGAACAGCTCATTCTGAGGGAACCAGAACACAACCATCAGATCAGATGTAGATCCCACAGAGTGCAGCAGCTGATCAGAGACTGACATGATAAATAAACTCTGTGGTGACGACACGTTATGAACATGTGTTTGATATAAATACATAAATCTCTCTCAGCCTCACTGGTTGGCAAAAAAAATGGGGCTTAGTGCAATGAATACGTCACCTTGTTCTTTGCTCTGATTGGCCATCGTGCTATCCAATTGCGTGCGGCAGCATTTGAAATGCGTCAGTTAGTCCCGCCCCTTGGGTAGGAGGCTGTATCGTGAGGGCCAGGCTGGATTTCCAGGTTAAATGATCACAGTTCTGATGATGGTTTGTGTGTGT
>NW_026079193.1:0-1590 GCF_006386435.1 Epinephelus moara | reverse complement strand
AAAAAAAAAAAAAAGAAAGAAAGAAAAAAAAAAACTTTCAAAAGGGCACTTGCTTGGTCCAGAGGGCAAAGGGAAGGTGCTATAGCACCACCTAGTGTCTATCTGTGCACGCCACTGAGTACAAGTGATGAATACAGAATGTGCAGTGATTTATTGTCCAGTATGTTTGCATGGGATACAAACATCAGCCTAATTTCTGTTAATAAAAAATTGAAAATGACGGGTGCGTTTAATCAGTAGCCTAGGCATAATCATAACTACGCATGAATAAATCACCCAGTTGCTCGATCCAAATAAGCGGAGGTGAGTGAGTGCACTGCAGGACCATCAGAGCAGCATCGAGGCCTACGGTGATTTAAAGTTAAAGTCCCACTGAACTGACCTGAGTGTGTGAAATCTGTTCTCCGCATTTGACCCATCCCCTGAGGGAGCGGTGAGCAGCAGCGGTGCCGCGCTTGGGAATCATGTGGTAATGATTTACGGTGGCGGAGCGTATAAACAAACACTCTGGAGGAGGTATGTGCTCTCAAATCAAACTTTTTTGAAGGATTATTCGTTTACCTGAAGTGTCTTGAAACGAATTTCACCGCTGATTGTTTTCTTGATAGACTGATTTTTTATTTGGCTACTTTTTTTCCGACGTGGCCAAACAATTGAGAGCGGTGACGCACGGTCCACGTGGATGAACTTGTATGAACCTGAGTTGATTAATGAAGTAACTTGATGTCAGAAAGAAGGAAAACTGTTTCTAAACCTTTTGATGATGTTTTTGGATGTTTATTTGTGAATGAAATGGCACGTTCTGACGAGTCAGAAACGACTCCTGTTAAAGACATGGATGAGGCTGCAGCGCATCTGCGCTCATCTAGAGCATCATACCTTGATGAAGTGAAAGGAATAAAGATAAAGAGAAAATGATAACCCTTTACTTTACTGACGCAAATGAGCTCGTTAATCAATGAGGGGGAAAACAACATGATTCGACGATTAGTCGGCTAAAGGAAAAATCTGTCAAATCAGATTTCACTATGAAAATTCTTAGTCGGGGACACCCCTAATGTTTACCATTAATGCCTACTGCTACTTATCCCCCCATATAACACCCCTGAAAAAGGGATGAAATAATCATGAGAGTGACAAGTATGGTGTTTCCTCAACAAGTGTATTACTGGAAGTTTAAACTTAACAGAAATACAGCAATTTCCAAACAATACATTTACAGGTCAGCAGAGAGGTAGATGGTACACACTCTTTTTCAAGCAACAATGGTATTAACAGTTTATACCTGAGATTTGTCTAATTTTCTCTCATATTACCTCCAAACAAAACAGTTTAGACTCAGTAACCATTTACACTAAAGTGCACTGAACATTTTACAAAACAATACAAAAGATATTGTAACGTGTACATGTGATTTCACAGTATCAACACAGACGGCATATGCGCTCGACAATGTCACGCCTGACTAACACTGCTGCTCACTCATGCTGCAGAGCAGAGCTGACGTTCAGTGGGCCAAACAGCCTGCTAAAGGCTGCAGGGCCACACACAGGGGCGTCACTAGGTTTTAAGGACAGGGGGGGCTTAGCC
>NW_026079192.1:0-13507 GCF_006386435.1 Epinephelus moara | reverse complement strand
CAGTGGTAACAGGAAGTGACCAGTTTTTACTTTAACATGTACTGATGCCACAAACTTGACCGCATCAACTTCATTCCACTTCTGATGCATGCAGAACAAGTTGGTGAAGCTACCTTATGAACGCTGTGAAGCTATGTCTAATGGTGTCCATGTGGCGGCGTGGCGACTATCGATCCGTCTCCACTAAAGACGTTTGGCAATTTGATGGCTTCAACGACCTCATCTCCTCATGAAAATTGATACACAGGTCAAGAATAGCGAGCTCTTGCATCTGATGAGGGCGTCGCCCATGGGGGGGACAAAATGCCTCTATAGCGCTCCCTTGAAATTTTCAAAAACCCCTCCCCATAGGGTTTTTTTTGNAGGTCTCTATGGCGGCGCTCCCTGTGGCCGCGGACCGTGGGCCCTCTCAGTGTGGACGGCCCCCAGAGGTGGCTTTTTCCTTGCCTCGGGTCTCGGTGCTCGGCCATGTCTCTTTAGTGATAGCTAGTGTGTGTATGTGTGTATGTGTGTATGTGTCTGTGTGTGTGTGTGTGTGTGTGTGTGTGTGTATTTACGTATCTCTATGTGGGGTGGGAGGGTTAGGTTTTCTCTTTCCTTTTTATTTTCTGTTTTGGATCTTTGTTGTTTTTAACCTCTGTGAGACACTTTGTGTTACTGTTGTATGAAAAGTGCCATATAAATAAAGTTGATTTGATTTGATTTGATTATTCCGCCAAATGAATTGCCTTTTTGGGGAGGCTTAACATACCCGAAAACTCATTAAACTTTGCACACATCTCAGAACTCGTGAAAAGTTTGATATTTTAAGCGTCTTGTGCGCGGGTTCCAAAAAATGGCTCAGTAGCGCCCCCTACAAAAGTTTGAGGAAACAGCCCCTGAAGCTAGTTTAACCTACATCTATGAAACTTGGCAGGCTTATGTAACGCTCAGAGATGTACAAAAAAGCCTCTTGGAGGCATGCTCTCAACCCAACAGGAAGTCGGCCATTTTGAATTTACTGTGCAAATTGGGTGCATTTTTGGCCATTTCTAGGGGTCCTAAATGAACAAACTAGTCCTAGAGATTTCATCCGATCAACTTCAAACCTTGGTCTGTCCCACCCTAAGACCTTGAAGATGAAAAGTTATCTAAAGGTTGAGTTTTCGTCAATGCGTGTGACCGTGGGATGGCGTCAAAGTTAGGGGTCTCACCAGTAAACAGGAAGTAGTTTATAACTCCAGCATACATGATCCAATCTTGCCCAAACTTCACAGGATTGATGACAGTCCCGCCCTGAACACATCTACATGTCAATAATTAGAGATAAATATAGCGCCCCCTACTGGCAACAAGAAATGTCATGTTTTAGACTTTAATGTACATCTCCTACAGAATTGACCAGATCCACCTCAAACTTGGCCAAAAAAGCCAATGGACGTTGATGACGCTTTATTGTGGAAACTGAGAGTTTTCGTTGAAGGGCCATGGCCTGGCGGCGAACTTTGATGTTTCGCCGTGATGATAAACGTTGCTGTAACTTGACTCCACGTGGGAATATCTTGCCAAAACTTCACACATATGATGACAGTCCAGCCCTGAACACATCTACAGAGGAATTTTGAATCACCGCCATAGCGCCACCTACTGGCAACAGAAAGTTACTTTATACATTCTTTGTTGTCCCTCTTCTAGCAGGTTAATCAGACCCACCTCAAACTTGCTGGTCTATGTCCTTAGACCTTGATAAAACTTAAAAATGAAGCTTTTGAGTTTTCATCAAATGCTGTCACAGTGGCGCCGCGTTGTTCGCCATCAAACACGATGTTGTTTTGAAGGGACAAAGGATGCTTGAAAACTCACCAAACGTGGCATACACATCACAGGTCACAAGTCCTGTTGTCTGATGTGATTTTTGTGCTTTGATGCACCAAGATGGCTCAACAGCGCCCCCTAGAATATTTCAATTAAGCAGCCCCCAAAGCTGGTTTGACCTGCATGTATGAAATTTGGTGGGCACCTGTAACAGTCAAAAAAAAGCCTCTTGGAGCCATGCTCCAAACCCAACAGGAGGTCCGCCATTTTGAATTTACTTGTGCCACTTCTGTGCATTTTTGTCCATTTCCAGGGCTTGTAAATTAATGAACTTGTCCTACAGATTTAATCAGATTGGCTCCAAACTTGGTGTATGTAAGCGTGACTACGTTGTGACCAAAAGTTTTCACAGGATTTTCCCAATGTTGAATGGCGCGCTTGCTGCCGAGCACTGAATCTTGAGGTCTCGCCACAAAAACGAAATTGCTGTAGCTTTGGCATAAATGGTCCAATCTCCACCAAACTTCACATAATTCATATTAGTCCCGCCCTGAACACATTTTCATTACCATATTTCCTGATAATCATAGCGCCACCTAGTGGCGAAAGAAAGTACTTCTTATCAGACACTTATCTTTGGATTAACCTGAAATTTCAATGCTGTGGTCTATATTTGATGTACACAAACGTGACATATCATTAGTGTCTACAGGTGCTGTAGAGGTTTACTTTTGATGTCTCGCCATGAAACAGGAAATTGCTATATTTTTGGCATAAATGTTCTGATCTCCATCAAACTTCAGATGATTCATATTAGTCCTGCCCTGAAAACATAGTGTTACCTAGTGGTGACAGGAAGTAGGTCTCAAACACTTATCTTTTGAGTTATCTGAAAGTTAAATGCTGTGGTGTATATTTGATGTATAAAAACATGATGTATAATTAGTGCGATCTCCAGCTCCCTCTCGTGGAAAGAGGAAGTGATACAAAATGTGAAATATGTCATTCCAGCACTGTATCAGGGATATGCCAAGTCACTCCTGCATGCAATGTCTAACTTTGACAGAAATGAATTGACACATCAGAAGACGTCCTGCCAGCCCCCCCAAGTTGCGTGAAGGTGCGATGGCCCTTTCATCGCTGCTTGCAGCTTTAATCATTATTATTCTTTCTTCTGCCGCCTCTTTGAGCTGGAATTTGACCCCCTAAACATGCTCAAAAACTCACCAAAATTGGCACGCATGTCAGACCTGGCGAAAAACTTTTAGAAAATCAAAAAATTAACCCCTAAAGTGCCAAAATGGGCTCTCTAGTGCCACCGAGGCACACTAAAATGGCCGCTGCGGCCCCTAGGAACATCGTAGAAAGATCAAACCAAAACTGGCGTATTCGTCTCATCAAGACCTACAAAAAACAGGAAGTGAGCTATTTGCCCTTTCAAAGTAAGATTTAGCAACAAAACTGCTCTTCCTAAAAAATCAACTACTCCTACACCATTTATGGTATCGGCTTCAAACTCGCACACATGACAGATCAACTCGTGCTCATCAGATCTTCTGTATAACTTTTTCATTACTCGAACAGTTTGGATTTTATGGGCTCCTAACCATGGCATGTCACAAAACGTCCTGACGATCTTCGAAAGCTGTCCCATAGGAAATGAATGGCAGCAGGGGGAGAAAGGGACCAATCTTTGGCCTTTGTCTAGCCTTTACAGCGTCTCCATACTTTGTGCTACAGACTCCATTCCAACTCTCAAATGTTGCAACAGGTCCCATCTATTCACTCATGTTTTCATCTTTTTGATATCTTTTACTGTTCTTAATCTGTGCCTCTCAAAGTACCATGAGCAAATGTGGAGAAATTGACAGTTTATAATGGGTGTGTATTGGACGGAATGCTGTGAGCTAGAGTGGAGAGGGCTCTAAAAATTGTCTAAAACTTTTGTCTTTATCTGGCTGCCATGGCCACAATTTTCACTGTACATACACAATTTATACCACAAAACGTAGGAAAATTTGTCCTGGTCACAGATATGTTGACATGGAATCTGTCACACATACACATTTTTGCTGAGTGGCTCCAAAGCGAAGGGAGCGCCGTTTTTTTTGCTCATTCCCTCCCATGTAAACTGAGAGGAGAAATTTCTGAAAAACAGCTGAGGTGCAACACATTTGTAAATTGCTCGTGTGACCACATTTTTGACTCTACACATGTAAAACATGACACGTGCATTCACGAGAAGTGGCTCTCTCTCTTGCCATCACTTTATTTTCATGATTGGACCAACGGTTTGGGAATGGGAAGAACTTGTTTGAGGAATTTCAAACCCATATTAAACAGCCTTTGCTGATCTGCTCTCTCATGAGTTCTCTGTGTGCCCCTCAGGTGCAGGCAAGTCATTAATTGCCATGACAATGGCTGCACACACACACACACACACACTTGCTGGTATATAGTCAGTTAGTTAGTTAGTCAGTTAGTTAGTTAGTGAATAAATATAATTTTAGAATCATACCTGCTGTCTGTTTAATGTTGCACAAGAGTTAATGAATAGTGAACCTCTGCTATGTTAAGAACTCCGAAATCCTCCAGGCTTTACTATTAATTTTGGTTATGGTTATGGCTATCATTTTTCACTTTGGGAATGGTGCCCCACAAGGTGATTTAATGTAAATTAAGTTACATTATTTAAAATAATTAATAATTACAATGAATAATTATTCATTATTTCAGATAACCAATTTGATACTTTAATTCGAGATCTATTATGAGGTCAGGCCCGTGTGAAGGCTTAAGGCCCAACAAATGGTGCAGCCATGTAAAACATAGCACTGGTGCCTAGATCACAACATTTTGGTGTCCCCACATAACACACAGTATTGTTATAGATTTCCAACAAATAGTATCCCGGCTTCTTATAATACCAGTAGATTCCCTACAATTTTGGTGCCTCCGTGTGACACCTAATATTGGAATTCCTAGCATCACTTTCCTCATAAAACTATGATATAGCTGTTTGGAGTTCAGCCATGAACTCCAACCAACTATACATAGTCTTCTAAGGTTCCACTTGGATTTCTGCTGTTGAGACAGTGTGGCCTAAAAACCACAGAGATGTTTGGAAGACTTTGCTCTTCTTCATTTTGACAGTAAGATTGGCTTTCCTTATTTTATTCAAAACAGCCTGGATGTCCAATAAGTGTTGTTTCCATGATGCCAAGTAGATGATAATGTCATCTAAATAGACAAAACAAATGCGGCCCAGAGCTCCAGAGGAACCGTAAAAGTTTTATTAATGCTGTCCCAATCCATCCGGCATTGCCAGTAAACAATTTATTCAGATCAATACTGGCTAAAAGTAGAAGAGTTGTCTCTTCCAGCCCCACTCACCAGGAGTGTCCGTGCCCTTTTCAAAGAAATACTCACTTTCCATATTGGAGTCAAACCACTACTTAGATAAGATAAGATAAGATAAGATAAGATAAGATAAGATAAGATAAGATAATTTAAGATATACTTTATTGATCCCCAGAGGGCAAATTAAAGTATCACAGCAGCACAAGACAAAAAGACATTAAATATAAAAAGATAAAAGAGAAAAAAAAAAAAAGATTGATGAATAAAAGATAAAATAGAAATAAAATTGCTACATCAAGATGAATAAAGTGACTAAATGGCAGACAAAGTGTCGAATAAAATAAAGTGTCAATTGGCAGATTAAGTGTACAGTACTTTACAATATCCATTTGCAAGCCTTTGACATTAAACCCAGACTTGAGACAAAAGGGCAAGCCAGCACTACTGATAACAAGTCCACCTCAGGTAAGGTGCATGTGTGAACCCGTAATGTTAGTGCCATCTCCTGCCATCCCAAATGCCACCTTCCTGGATTCAGATCCACACCTTCTTAACTGACAGCAAACTGGGTATGGCAACAGCCTAGGTTTAGTTGGTGGCAGTAATTTACTTCCTCTGCTGTTGTAGCTACAATTTTTACTCCTAATTTGCTGGACACCCTTCCTTACCAGCACATCTATTTTGGTCACCCTGCTGCTTCTCAATTGACATGCTAACTGTAGTTGAATGATTTTTAAAGGGAGTTAAATCACTTTGGCTTCTGTGATATCTGGTTTTCAGTGGCGACAAAGCTATCGGTATCTCTAAGCAAAATCCTGTATGTTCTCATTGTCACCTTGAACTTGTGTCCTTACTCTCTCTTCTAATCTATCAGTGCAGTCCTCTGATAGGAAGGCTGACAGAAATTTGCATTCAGATTCCCACCAGGTATGTTCCTGCTTATCATTGATTGCATGTGTGACTTACATCAGAAATTGAGTTGACATCGGATTCCAGCTTTCACCTCCCACACCATTATTTCTAGTTTCGGGACTGAATGTTGTAATCCTTCCAAGGTTTGTGTTAATCTTTTGTCCCTTGTAAGAGATCCTCCATCTACTGTGGAAAGATCCACCAACTACAACATTTACTCCGACACCACTTCATCTACAATTTCTCCTTCTGCTGGGCTGCCTTTTCCTGTACAGGTTGTCTATGGGTTCTTAGGTTGCCAACCACCGTTTTATGTGGCATTTTTTATATGTTTGATATTGTAGATGATATTTGAGATTTTTTAAGGTTTAAAATCCACATGGATATATGAATCAGTGCTCCCTACACATTGTCATGAACCCACTTCTCTTGAATTCAAACTACCATACAAAATAAACACACAGAATCAAACAATAATCAGAGTGACAAGGCAAGCACAGTTCAAAATAAGAAAGTGCATTAAGGATGCAGTTAAAAACCAAACGTAACAAAAGAAAATATCCTTCACAGGCAAGTCCCAACATTCAATCAGTTCAAACATACTAACCAAACCATTTTGTTCAGCTTTGCATGGAAGAGTCTAAACTTGCAAACTGTATTTACTGACAATGGTTTTCCAAAGTGTTCCTGAGCCCACGTAGTAATATCTTATTTACAGTTAGGTTGGTTTTTAATGCAGTGTCGTCCAACAGATTGAAGGCCACGGGCATTGAATGTTGGTATTCAGCCTTGCCCCTTACATGCAGAGACATCTCTGGATTCTCTGAATCTTTTGATCATATTTTGGATTAGATGGTGAAATCCCTCAATTCCATGCAATTATGCCTTGAGAAACATCGGTCTTGGACTGATGGACTATTTGCTGATGCAACTTTTCACAATATGGTGAACCTTGCACTGTCCTTGCTTGTGAACGTCTGAGCCTTTCGAGGACGCCCCTTTCATACCCAATCATACTGACTGAGCCTTGTATTCCTTTAGCCCTTAGCAGTGATGATTTTATGAGCTTTTTTAATGACAAAATTCTAAGTATTAGAAGCAAAATTCATGACCTCCTGTCCTCAGATAGTACCTATCTGCCCTCAAACACAGCTGTAAGACCTAATATATATTTAGATTGCTTCAGATTCTTCAGAATATTTGATTTTTGATATCCTGAAAACATTGAAACATCCATTAAAAATGTGATATTCATGTTTAGGCTACATCATATTGCTTATTTTACACAGTCTGTAAAGACTGTAAAAATATCTCTTAATGTCAACAGGATGAGGAAAATCTTTCAGATTTCTAGTCTTTTTGAAATCTAAAACATAAATATGTGCTACAATATTTCATCCTACATTTTAGTTACTGTACAACACTAGCTAATGGGCCATAGATACTTTGTTCACTAGTAATGATTTAATAACAACATTTTAAGGTATACTTGTAAAAAAAAAAAAAAAAAAAGAATACTGTCTTTGCTTGCTCAAAGAATATTCTAAAACAGAACATTGTTATTATTTCAAAAGTCACAAATAGTAGTAGGCGTAAAACAAGTTTTCAACAACACAGTGTTTTATTATAGCACATTTTCAGACAAAAGTGACACACCCTTATTTCAAATATATGCCCTTAACCCCCCTGGGAGGCTCCCATCAACTGGCCACACCACTGGCCACCCTCCAGTGGACCATCCTGCTGGAGCTGCTCTGCTGCTCCTCAAGCTTCTCCTGACATGTCTTTAAAATGTCATGGAGTCTTGAGGCCCTCCACTCCGGCTGGCTGACCCTCCATGTCTGCCTTTCATCTGGATCAGTTTCCTAGCAAGCAGGCAGGTGCATCTTTCATAAAGAAGTAATCCTCCTTGGACAGCAGTTTCTCTGCCACAGCCCTTCGTGCATTAAGAAGCTGAAACAGAAAACAATTATTGCACTCGCTTCTTTGTGATTGCTAGTGGTTGGCAAAAACTGGTAGAGGGAAGCGATAAGCCACTAGGTGGCACCACAAATGCAAAAACTTTATCTCTTCATTGACCACAGGAATTAGTAGCTGATATCGACTATATATGGTTTAAAGGTGGAGTCAGTATGATTTTCCTAAAAATAAAATATAGACTTATACAAAAGAAATCCTGCTAAATCATCACCTATGGGCTTATACTCATGTGTGGTGGTGACTCTGTCTGCAGCCCCCCTTCCTTCTGCCTATATTTTGATGTTTTGGTGTCTGTTTTGTTGTGCACGGGGGGCGCTTATGGGCGGGTTTCTTGTGATTCCCCCAGCCAATGACAGAGCACAGGACTGGACTGGAAGTAGTGAAACCTGATGACTGCATTCAAATGATGCTGGCAATGCAGCACCTTCCTGCACGATTGTTTGGAGGTGTGGGTGTGTTTATTTGTGCTTATCAGCGTAACTGAGGTGAAAAATTAACAAGAAGGTGTTATTCCTCTGATTCCAATAGTGTGTCTGCACACCACCAGACTGCAGATACATGTTTGCTTCTCTCTGATTACCCAGCTTCACTTTTAGTTTTGACTCGCCAGCGCTGCTCTCTCTCTTCAGTCTCTAGCTAGCTTGACCACAGCTGTGTTTACAAACAACAACTGGAAAATCCTACAGACTCCACCTTTAACTGGCTGCTAGGAAAGGGATCTGGAAGGCACATCCCTGACTGTTCTAGTTTTGACTGACTGAGCAGCTATTGTTTGGATTCAACTCACCCTGTGTCTCCTGTTGTTGAGAGCTTTGGCCCTGCAATCCTCCTCCATCTTGTTCTCAACTAGAAGCTTGAACTCCCGCTTCACATGTTCATAGTAACGGTTGCAGGCTCCTGTCAACATAAAAAGCAATTTGTTTTAAAGGGATAGTTCAGTTTTTCTGAAGTGGGGTTGTATGGTACAAATACCCACTAAGTATATTAGCTGCAGTAGACAGCAGCTCAGTAAGCCACAGCAGCACATAGTGCAGGGCAGAGATGCAGCAATAAACAGGGAAGTGTTGCACCAGACAAACAGAGACGCATGTTTTTTTTCTGCTGTGTACATCGACATATTTTAAATAATACCCGTCATAATGGTTAGTCACAACATTAATGATAATGAGCTGACAACAATTATTACACTAAGGAGGCTGTCCAGCTGTATGTGGAAAGGAATGTATGTGGAGGAGAAATACATATAAATAAATTGATTAATAAATGTTCAATACTGTGCGGAACGTTTTACCATCAATAAAACTGTCCCTAGTTCGTATCACCCCCCCTTGAAGATCCGCATATTTATTTGTACCCAACAGCGACAAAAAAGCCTTTCTCTATATGGAAATTTAGCGTAGCCTCGCTCGGGTCGGACGCACATCGGAAGTCAGCAAACCAGAATACAGCACCCTAGGCGGAAGTGATTCTGCTCGCCCGCAGCGGCCCGCAGCAATTAAACCACAGAAGAAGAAGGAGCCGTGTTTACGGTGTTCTTTGAGTAAGCAGTACGCAACGAGCATTGCTGAACACATAACACCTAACAGTTTTACCAGAGATGTATCTATGAGGACTTGGTTGTACTTTTGATGTCATGGCGGATAATGAAGGAGCATCATGTAAAATTATTTGTGACTGTGACCATGAACACAAATATACAGCAGGCAGTTGTCCTCAGTTTATAAGAAATTCAGAGCTACACCAGAACATTTATGAACAGGTCTTACTTTACTACTAATTTGTGTGTATTGTTACATGTTAGCATGTTTCCACTAATTACTTGGACTGACCTAACGTTAGTAGTGTTAGCTTTGCAAGCGAAGGCTGCAGGTAACAGCTTTGCTGTGTTAGGATTATGTTATGCCTTCACTGTGTATCTTCACATAAAAGAATACTCCGACGATTTGGGAGTTATGCCCTTTCTCTATCATTTTCATATTGTTACAACATGATCGATATCTTTTTTGTGTCCGTACGTCCAGTGGCTGGGTCTCAGCGGTTAGCATTGGGGTCAGTACGTCCTGCGCTGTGATCCGTGGAGGGATACACCGCTGAGCAGGCACAGACGTACGTTGTAAACAAAACTCAGCTGTTTATTTAGCCTAGCGATATCTCCGGACTATAGTAGCTGCAATAGACGACTTTGAACGCGATTTTGAAGAGTTTCTTGTAGCGGACACAGACCCAGAGCCATACCTGTTTGAGCTGGAGTACACAGATGAGGAACTCCCATGTGTAGGATGCTGAGCGGGCGAGAAGAGAGGCTGAATCCTCCGCTCCCATTTTGCTGCACAGAATGGGATTCGGTGCTACCATCGTTGGGGAGATATATCATCAGGAGGAAAACCGCGCAGAGAGTGCATCACAAGGAGTGAAAACTTTGCAGCAATCACTAATCCTGGCATGATTGAAACTTTTTTTCATGTTCCTAAGATGAAAATCTCGAAATCTTCGATTTTAGGGTCACGATTTGATTTGATTGTCGATTTTTTTTTCTTATTAAGTTTGAGACTCAATACAATGTGACATCTACAAATGTGTATGCTCACAATTTTTAATTTGTTTAATCATTTTATGTGTTTTTCACTGGAAAATGACAGATTTAATTGTGTTTTCTTTATGGGTTTTGGTAAGTACAATTCTCTAACTTCACCACCGCCTTAAATGAGCGCTGGTCGTTGGTTGTTTTAGGATGTGCCAGGCTTATAGACTGTAGAGAAAGGCTCCGGTGCTTCAGACAGAGAACAGCCTGCTTGGACGAACGCAACTAATGACCTCTGTCTCTACTTTGCCTGTATAAAACAGGATATATCTTCCGCAAACAGGTAACTCATGCTGAGACCTGTAACAACAACAGTTCGGCCAAACTGAAGATGAAGTCGAGTGAAACATCTTATACTATTAAACAATCTTGGTGGCTCACCGGGTGGATCATGCTTTCTCTCACAGACCGATACATCCATGTGGAAGACAGTAGAAACACAGTAGAGGATAGCAGCTGCAGTATAATGTAGTAATGTGTCTCCTTTATCTGTCATCGTGTCGTAAGCTGTAAGTCAGATAACTTGCGGCACCGGCTACAATATGCTGTGTCGTCATGTGTTTTTTCCCCTCTTTGCAAACCTTCCTGATGTAAAATGGTGGCGGCACTAAATCGTCGATCCTCTCTTTGATTTCGACACTCGAGACCGTGACATCATTTCGATCAATTTCAATGTAAAATCGAGATTGCGACACCCCTACTATTTATACAATTGGAGTAAATGGATGTGTATTCAAAAACACAATTCTAAAGACTTTCTAAAAATGAAATGCGTGTTATTTTGCAACATCATTGGAAATGCCATTCTACATTTGTTACATGGTATTGTGACACATTCAAACAGTATTCCTTACTTCTCATTGCCCCTGTATTTATTCTCCTCCCCCAGACCAGCGTGGATTCTTTTGACCTCCCACTAAACAGGAGCAGGGGGTAGCAAGAAGAAGAAAAAGTGACATCAGTATAACAAGAGTTTACAATTGTGCACAACTTTTTGTAAACACACAAAACAAACAGCAGAGGTCATGGTGGAGATGGTGACAATGAAGTTAATAACAACTACACTCGTAAACTTGAAACCTCAAGTACATACACTGAGCCTAAGGAAGGACAATTGTATTGCTTATTTAATCAGTTTTCAATGTTAACCCTAGTCTGTATATTCATTGTCTGTTTGTCTTCATTTGCCTCTTAAAATTTGGCAAATTCATGCAAACTTATAGCTGCCTGATCGTCATTCTTTCTAAACTTCATTTGGTGTTATGATCTCAGAAATATTACATTCATTTCCACTGAAATATTATTGTATTATTGTTGAGTGTGTAGGAAAGGAAAGGAATTTTACTACCATATACAGTACATTATAGTGAAATTTGGTCTCAGCATTTAACCAATCCCTGACGGGCAGTGGACAGCTGCAGTGCACCACCAGTTTTATACAAGAGCCTTAAAGAAGACATGAAACACTGGTCAATATGAGTGTGGTTCGTTTGCATTTCACCTTGGGTAAGATATGGCTCTGAAATATAACATGAATTTCACCTAGGTTTGCTGGAAAACTAAAAAGTATTTCCCCCTTTCGCCACTAGGAGGCTGCCATCTTTTATCCAAGCAGCTGGTGACGTTAGAGGGGGGACCCCCAACAAATCCGCTGACGTCACCAGCTGCTTGGATAAAAGATGGCAGTGGCCTAGTGGCGAAAGGGGGAATACTTTTCAGTTTTCCAGCAAACCTGAGTAGCATCCAGCTGCAGCCCTGGAGCAGAAGCCCCTGATGTGACACAAGCCTCTGGCTTGCCGGAAGTGCCCCTGGCATGACGGAAGTGACATATTTTGCTGGATAGTATTGTTGCGGTCTTTGTTTGGAACTGAGCTCGCAGGACACAGCATCTCATCGCAGGTTTCAGGTAAGCTAACTGGAATAAATTGGCAGAAAATAGCTATGTTGTTTATTCTGTGACCGTTAGAAGAGGTCCCTGGTGAGTGGCAAGGCACGACTGGGTGTATATAGCTTAGCACAGGTCCCCACAAGCTAACGTTATCTTTCTTTAGCTTTTAGCTAGTTTAGCTCATGTTAGCTAACAGGCTACAACTGTGGTGTTTTCATTTTATTTTCCCTAGTTGACGTTATCTCCTCATCTGGCTATCGTGAGCACTCGTTTTGGATTAAAGTGGAAGTGCCCAGAGCTGCCACCTGTGGTCCCGGGCAGGGCTCGAGACTTGGGATCCACTCACCTATGGTCCCGCCCGGGCCTGACCTCCGCAGCCCTCTGGCCTGACCTTGGCGGCCTGGACGGATGCTCAAGTGTGTGACAGGAGCGCGGAGGTCAAATAGTGAAGTTTAAGGATGCCTTCGGTATGTTGTTAATGTGATTTTATGGACAATTTATCAGTCGAGATCTCCTCCCTTGCAAAGCAAACTGACCCGGCGGCTACAGGTAATTGTAATATTCTCACAGAATATCCTAGTTGTAAGAGGTAACATAATACTCTACCGCCACCTATTGGATATCTGAATGTTTGATTGTGATTGGTTAATACAACGTGCAGACAAGAACGTCATCAGATCAGAGCTCAGTGTGTTTACGATCTGCTCCGCTGTAACATGTAACCTGCAGTCCGGTTTACAATAAACAAGTTAAAAGCACGTCGTCATCCTGGTGTTAATTGTACACACCGTACAAACCAAGACATGGTGTCAGAGTAAATCGATCCTGAAACGGCATAATGGACGTCGCTGGAGTGGGAGTACCGTCACCCCATATGGACTGGGATGCTAGCAACCTGCCTGAAGCATGGCATGTGGATTTAATGTTTTCTGGCACTTTCAAGAAGAAAAGCGAAGAGGAAAAGTGCAGCTACCTACTTCTTTGGATTGGAG
>NW_026079191.1:0-1033 GCF_006386435.1 Epinephelus moara | reverse complement strand
ACAATAAGCTTGTCCCCCTCTGTCAAACATTATAGAACTCTAAGAAAAATCATGAAAAGAAGAGGACACTTATTTGTCTTTTCACCAGCATGTTCACAAAAGGAAGCTGATTTCACTCCCAGGAAATGATGCCAACTTTCGGAGCAGGCCAAACATGTTCAATGGATCAAATTCATTGTGACTGTCCTTTCAATATCCTTCATGTTTTGAAAAATGCTAAAACCTCTCAATAAATGTCTCCAAAATATTCTTTGATTAGTCATGTTGAATTAAATGTTTATGAATGTCCCATTATCTCCATTACACCCAAAGCTGCAACTTAAACTAGCAGTATGGTAACTGTTGTCAACCCTGTTACTGAGGTGTCAGCCCTGTTACTGAGGTGTCAACCCTGTTACTTGTATAACATTCTAGTATAATTCAAAAAATGAAAAGACAAATGTCAAATCAACTCATTTTATATGTTAAGTAAAAGAAACCAGTAATCTACAGAATGAAATGTGGGTATTATTGTTTTGTTTCCACATTCTGTTCTTAAAAAGAAAGATGCTGTGAAAGTGTCAAATGAGCATATTCATCCATGGATAAAACAAAACACCTCAATATTCTCACTGTACAAACACAGGGAGATTTATCCTTCATAGTATATCAGATTTGTTGTAAATATGCATTTAAAACATTTTCAAACATTAATCGGTGCATCATAACAGGGTTGACAAAACACACATATGCATGTTGATTAAATGTGGAAAAAAATCAAAAATAAGATAGCCTGAGATGGCACAGCATCTATTTCTGATAGGTAAGGATCTATTTAATCCTAAAAGGGTCATAAATAGTTTTAAAACAGGACTTTGAAAATCAAACATTAAGAATGGGAAATGGCACGTTTTCATATAATGACCCATGAAAGAAGGTAACACCACAATGTCTGCCAATAAAAAGTATTTTATTTGCACTTCAAGTCCGTGGCACAGAAATATTGGCTGCCCATATCAGGGAAGGGGAACTGCCCATTGGTTCGACAGCCCAT
>NW_026079190.1:0-2144 GCF_006386435.1 Epinephelus moara | reverse complement strand
GAGAGAGAGAGAGATATTACACAGCTCTATTAAAAACTGTATTCTGATTGGTCAGTCGCGGCATTCAAAGGTCTGATATTACTGTGTAATGACCGTTGCTATGTAGCCCAGCGTTGCTAGGGACGCTGCCCTGACAAGGAGATGTTTTTTTTCTCTCCTCCCGATTTAATTTATAAATCAATAAAAATCGTATAATTAATCAATATTCTGTCTCAAATTATTTATTTAACTGATAATTAGCCGTGTAATAAGCGGGATAATGTGATAATGTATAATGAGCCGGTGAATACTGGGAAAACAACTCCCTTCAGGGGAATAGAACCCCTCCGCTATTCCCCTGTCGGGAGTTATTTTCCCAGTATTCACCGGTTCATTTTACATTATCCCTTACATATATGCTGTATATATATGTACAGTAGGTATATATATATATATATATATATATATGCTATAAGTGTAGCCTATATATATTTATGCAGTATCTATCTATCTATCTATCTATCTATCTATCTATCTATCTATCTATTTTCTTTCCTTGTTCAGCCACTATTTTTAACACTTAATTAATTCAATAATAGGCTATATATTCACAACTAGGCTGTTGTAGCCTATATATTATCTTAGTTAAATATTTTTAAACCACAGCCAGACATCAAGGGTGGTCAGTAGCTCTGATTTGTGAGGATAAAATAAAGATTAAAAAAAATCATGCGTGTGTATATGCACGCGTACGTCTGCTGCGACTTGATTCATTTATTCATTCCACTTCTTGCGAAGCATACACACACACGCCTGCCTGCAGGTGTGTGTGTCGCTGCAGACATACGCCTGCATATACACATGCATGATTTTTTTTTATTTTTATTTTATCCTCACAAATCAGAGCTACCAACCACCCTCGATGTCTGGCTGTGGTTTGAAAATATTTAACTAAGATAATATATAGGCTACAACAGCCTAATTGTGAATATATAGCCTATTATTGNAGATGGACTGTATTCATAATCAATACGCCACAATAATATAAATAACCAGCGCCAATTCATCAGTCAATGAGAATGTGTGTGTGTGTGGGTGGGGCATAAGCACATACAGCCAGCAGCAGCAGTAACCAACCGTCTGACACCGGCACACCGTCTGTGGTAATTTTGACTTGACCAGCAGACTTCACTACAAGCTGATTGGCTGTTGAAACAGGCGATGTGCTTTAAAACCAGCCACCAGCCATTTGACCAGCTGAGTGTCAGGTGACACCATCAGACGGCTTGAGTCAAGCTCAGACTGACCAGTTCACATTGCTGCAACTTTTCTCTGCAACGTTCTAAATCGGTTTTGTCTCATTGTGAATTTTTGGTCTGAGCTGGGCTTAAAAATGCAGTTTATGTGATTACATGGAAGGACTGCTGCTGCTCTTTGTGGGGGGAGACCAGACATAATATAAGTCTTTTGACCCCAGTCTAACCTAAACTTAAACTTTTTTTGGTCCCCACTACGTACCAAGTACAAGTGTATGAACACACACACACACACACACACACACACACACACACACACACACACACACACACACACACACACACACACACACACACACACACACACACACACAGTGAGTGAGCGCGCAGCATCAGTGCTTCCGAGGACAGAGGAGGCGTGACGGATGATGGGAACTATTATTTGTACAGAGACTAGTTGGAGCTGTTTGTTGTCACACAGGAAGGAGGCGAGAGGGTTGGTAACCAGGGGTTAAACCCGTAGGACTAGTTCCCTGACGCAGACGGTGTGTGTGTGTGTGTGTGTGTGTGTGTGTGTGAGAGAGAGAGAGAGAGAGAGAGAGAGAGAGAGAGAGAGAGAGAGAGAGAGAGACAGTGTGACCGGAGGAATACTAAACAGGAGGCAGTGCACTGAGGACAAGGACCAACATTTTAGGAACCGACCGACTATCACACAGCAGCGGAGCGGAGGCAGGGACACACAGTCTGCCCGGGCTATATGCACACACACACAAAACCCCCCACACACAGACATACACACATTCCGCCAGGAATAGATTTGGAGGATGAACGGAGCGGCGATTACGCAAGACGGGATCGAGCCGAAGGGGGGCGCGCGGAGGACGCTCCGGTTCCAGCGGCCGCACGGTG
>NW_026079189.1:0-1214 GCF_006386435.1 Epinephelus moara | reverse complement strand
ATGCACGACTCTGGCGAGCTCGACAAGAGGAGATCTCCGAAGTACAACAAAACAAAATATTCAAATGTGGCGCTACGGACGGCGGCGGAAGTGAGCAAGAGGGTTGGAATTCAGGGAGCGATGTGATGGCGGATGTAGTGTGTCCCAATAGTATGCATACTGCATGCATACTGCATACTACACTACATACTTTTTAAGGGCAGCTGCAGTACATACTAAAAGTATATAGTAGAAGTATGCGATTTGGAACGCAGGGCCCGTTTTCCCCAGAAAGTTTGCCAATTGAATTGAAGAACGGAGGAGGAGAGAGAGAGAGGCACAACAGGTAGAGGACGAGAGAGGAGGAATGGCTGCTGCGTAGCTCTGGAGATTGGTGGTGTACCTGTGAATGCTGTGCCCCAGTGCCCACAGAAGAGGAATGCCTCTGTTGCAAGGAATGGGACCGGTTGCAGCCTTATTTTCAAGGTCTGGATGTGACCGAGGACGAGACACCTCCACCTGGAGTAGTATCCAGCTGGGCTTTATCTAGAGCTCGCGAGATATATTTCAGCCGCCCTTCGGAAAGCAGAGCTAAATGGTAAACAAACATGGCACCACACCGGTAAGGTAAGACAACACGTTTACATGTCGTTTTCTATATGTTCTCCTACATTTATCCTAACGATATGAGGCAGTCTTTGTGGAAAAAAAGCTTGTTTAGTGGACTAACTTTGTACTTGAAGGTTACCCGTTCACTTACGTTTTAACAGGTCTGACACTACTATGCGCCCGGCCCCCGGCTGTATCTCGGCTAACGGCTAACATGCTAACTATTATTTTTATGCCACTAGTCACTTGAAACAAATTTAGGACAATAGGAAACAGGTTGAAATAAACCTAAATTTCCCTTTAAGGCTCAGTCAGATACAGGGCTTCACATCTGATGTTATTTTAAGAATCCTCACATCCCACTGACCACAAGTCTCTGTGTTGCTAAATACTTCAATAATTAAACCATCCAATATTAATATAGTACAGTAGACTCTGTATAGTTTATGATGAATGTATTCAGTCTCTGACAACTAAACTTCACTATCAGTCACACAACATGTTTTCTGTTAACAGAATAAACCTTCAGATCAGACAAATACAATCTTAATCTCTAAAATTCAACAAAAATGAGTAGTTTATCTAAAACATAATATTGTTGAGTCGACATCTTAACCAATCAGCTG
>NW_026079188.1:0-1285 GCF_006386435.1 Epinephelus moara | reverse complement strand
AACCGGATCACGGATAAGTTGAGCCAGGATAACCCAGATATCCCGGCTTAATCCCTAATCCTAGTTTTGTGCAATAGGCCCCTGGTCTTCTGTGAATCAGACCTGAGAGAGTGTGGCATCAATATCAGAGCAATTCAATTCAATTTCAATTTTATTTATAAAGCCCAATATCACAAATCACAATTTGCCTCACAGGGCTTTACAGCATACGACATCCTTCTGTCCTTTGGACCCTCGCAGCGAATAAGGAAAAACTCCCCCAGAAAAACCCTTTAACGGGGGGAAAATGGTAGAAACCTCAGGAAGAGCAACTGAGGAGGGTTCCGCCTTCCAGGACAGACAGACGTGCAATAGATGTTGTACAGAACAGATCAACATGATAAATTAAACCTGTTAAAACCGAAAGTCCTTTGAGAGGGACTTTGCAAACACAGTGTGAAACAATGCACTGATCACACTTTGCAAACACAGTGTGAAACAATGCACTGATCACAAAGAATATAGTGATGTTGCACATCAAATTGAACAGCAGAACCTGGGCTACAAGGCTGTAAAAACCCTTTTTACATGCCCCAAACACAGCTCAAACAACAACCAAATAAACAACAACAAATCCAACTCCATACAGCACCGATATCCCGACCCACTCGGTATATTTCGGGCTGTAACTCGACCACACGTTATCAAAACACACGCCATTCATCTCAAATGAAAGCTGAGACTCCGCTGTTTCCACACATATGTGTCAAAGCACTCTACACCAAAGCATCAGAGAGATAGAGGCCAAAGAACTACAACAACAGAAATAATTTCGCCGAGCTATAGTTGTAATATTTCTCTTACCTTGTTGTTTTTACCGTGAAAAGCTCATTCTGCCATTAAATCACGCTTCATTCCCGTTGACCGACATGTTGTCCGTCATTCAAATGAATCCGGGCGATAAATGACGGCCTTCAGGTTCCGGGGATAAGCATAACAATGACCACTCACAGCAGCCGACATCTCCCCCACAACGCGTTCTGCTGACTCTGATTGGCTTACAGTACTGGCAATCTCATTTTGGTGGGTATAGCGTCATTCTGTTGGCTCTAATGAATCAAACGAGGTGTCAATCGATCAAATCGACCAAGCCGTCGCTGAGATACGAGCCTCCAAACACAGAAGAGAAAATCAGTTTCAGATGTAGTAGGTGTGTATTGGTCAGTTTGGAGTGGGAAATAGAGGAAAAAAATGAAACGGACAGTTGTATGTGTGTTACAACCTGGCTCAGGATTGCAACAAAGGA
>NW_026079187.1:0-1616 GCF_006386435.1 Epinephelus moara | reverse complement strand
TCCTTCTTCTTCTCTCATTTTGTTCTCCACCTCTTGTCCCTCAACTCTTCCTGACAACAACTAAAAGCTTCCATAAAACCTTTCACTTCTCTCCCTGGAGACAGAGCGGCCTCAGAATAGTTGCATTTAACAATTTACTCCTGATTTACGGCTGATCCATGCAATGGAACAGCTCTATTTGGCATTTAGTTACTGTGTTGCTGCTCCCACTTTGGCGACACATACCTGCAAAGAGTGAGAGATTACATCATCATCATACAAGCAGAGGCAGAGAAATTATTAGACCAGAAACAAAGAGCAGCAGAGATATGAGTCAGTCCTCTCTTTATTTGATCAGTCAGCCCGGCTGTCTTTTGGTTGCTGGATCTGCTGTCATGCAGACGAGAGCATACTTGTAGTGTCATGGCAGAGAATCCTCGCAAGGCAACAATCATTGCACACAAAATGCAAACAGCAGTTCTTAGATTTGCACAGATGGAGGTCTGAAAGCTGTGGTTGTTCTTGACTTCATAAAGCAAACATGGCAAAACTCCTCTTTTCTGCAATGTCACCACTGTTGTCTCACAGCTGTCATTTTGCTGTGCTTTTTGACACCATCAAAAGCAGCCACATATAACACTTTCATATTGATCTTTGGAATCCTCTTTTTCTTCTGCTCTGAGAGAAAATGCTCTCTCCACTACAGCATAAACAGTAAATGGTGTTTTGATCCTGCTTTACTTCCATTTCCACTCTGAATAAAAAAGAAACATGGATAAGGCTGACTGGAGCAACCAGATTTATTGTGAATTTGTACCACCAAAACATCTGGAATAAATCTGATTTCATATTCAATTTGGGCAGTTCTGTTTCTTCTTATTGATTTTTGGTGCACTCTAACTTCGAACAATGCAAATAATCTGGGTTTATAATTGATGGCTTGCTAAGCCCCACCACTCATAATTACTGTTACTATGACTGTGACTATGATTTCCATTCTAGCACATCGCATGTTGCAGTTTACAAAGATTACAGTGGCAAAGTTACTATTGAAATTCAGTTCAGTTTTTGAAACAACAGGATTTCACACAGAAGTAAGCAAGCTCTTACACTGAAACTCAGTAAGCTGGTTCAAAAGAGACTTTTTAACGTTTCAGGCTCCAAGAACCAGTTAAGTTCTTAAATATGCACTTGATGGCAACATACATGATGTAAACTGTCCATGCACTGCTACATGTTTGAGGCTTGAAGTACATGTGTCAGGCAAACAGTCAGCATCCTCATGGTTGATGATCTATGTAGAGGACATGAAAATAAAGAAACAGCATTGTTCTTGTATTGCAGAGTGGAGCTAGTTAACTCAAAGCAGCATCCTCCAAGGCTGAAAAATAAAGCCAACACAGAAGTGCCAAGAACTGCAGTTCCTTAAATGACCACTTGAAGCTGGCTTCAGACACCAGTCAAACCCAACAGACACCAGTGTTACTGTATGTCCAACTTTACAGCAGAAATTAACATTTTACAGCCTGGTACAAAACACAGTTTTGGTCTCTATAGCTAATTTCAATATTCATGACAACTGTTGACAATGACAATGTTTAAAGCTACTCATAATTAAGAGCAGCCCGCTTCCGATG
>NW_026079186.1:1529-2391 GCF_006386435.1 Epinephelus moara | reverse complement strand
GATTGACACAGTGAGATAGATGTTCAGTAAACACTAGAGGTTCATTCTGTGGAATACATGTGCAACTGTATAATTTAATGTCCTCCTTATGTATTCCCAGTTACCAGTAAAAGAAGTTTACAAAATTCACCTGCTGAAAAAAATACAGAAAACCGATAAAGAAATGCTATACTTGGACCGTCAGATTAGGAGGGCAGATCTGGAAATTGAAATACTGGAGCACAAGTTAGAGGTGGGTGCATGGTCACAGGTGAATTATGTTAATAATGTTAACTATTGGAACGTTAACTAAACTAGCTTTTGTATTTGTAGGAAATAAAGAAGACCAAATGAAATGTGTATTATGTCTTTATTTGACTGCTATGGTGGTGGTGATGATGGTGACTTAAACTCTAAAGTGTTTATGGCATATGGTGTCTCTGACTGCTCTGCCGTCCTGGATAGCTGGCAGGTGGATGGGGTCATCATCAGGGTCTTCAATTTGTAGGGCAGGGTGTTGCTCTCCTCTAATAGTGGCAATATTATGAAGAACAACACATGCCACAATAATATCACAGGCCTTCTCAGGGGTCACCCTGAGGTGACGTAGGCACTGGAAACGGGCTTTCAGTAGGCCTATGGTCATCACCACCCGGGCTCTCGTCCTGCAGTGAGCCCGGCTGAAGTTCTGTTGGGGGCCTGGTTCAGGGTCAGGGTAAGGGGTCAGCAGCCTAGGTTGGCATGGGTAACCCCTGTCACCCAGCAGAAGGCCATCAAACTCTCCTGTAATGTATAGTGGTTACATTAGAGTGTATTAAAGGAGGGAGACAAGTGAATTATATTGTGCAAATCTTTAGGCTGCTTACCACGTTGCAGTCTGTTG
>NW_026079186.1:0-968 GCF_006386435.1 Epinephelus moara | reverse complement strand
AGGCTACGCCAAAACTCGCCTGCTGACTGAATGAATGAGGAAATCAAATGGAGTGTGTGGCTCTGAAAGAGGGCGGAGACAGAGAGAAACTCGAGGTTCATTGAGAAAAACCTGGTCCCGACCAGGTTAGGTTCATAGAGTCTGTTACTACGGTAACTGACCGAGAGCTTAAGTTACCTCTCTCTGAAACAGGCTAGAGTTACCTCTCTTTCTCTGGTTTGAGTTACCTCCCTTTTTGAAACGGAAAACTCAAGAGTTTCCTTCATTTCAGGGTTAAAAGACTCTGAGTTTTCACTAAACCTGCTTTGTGAAACGGACCCCAGGTATCATCCACATCTCATCCCTATAACTAAATAAGTTACACTCCGTGTTGAGTAAATGGATAAAATGTTAAACCATCCTATGAACAAGCCTTTTAAGTTGCATCAGTGTTCCATAAATAGGAGGTGAGGAGTAGCATGATGTTTCTTTATACTCACTCTTAAAGCAAAGTGGTACCAATTTTACACTTACAATAATACATTTAAAACTAAATTTTTTTTCTACAGCCTTCAAAAAGAAGAATTTAATCAAAAGTCAGAGAACTCTGTGTGAACAGTTACAATCAGCTACACTACAATTAGCTGTGAAGACAGGTGGATGTGTTTGTTATGTGATTTAGGTGAGTCTATTTTCAATCAATCAATCAATCAATTTTATTTATAAAGCCCAATATCACAAATCACAATTTGCCTCACAGGGCTTTACAGCATACGACATCTCTCTGTCCTTTGGACCCTCACAGCGGATAAGGAAAAACTCCCCCCAAAAAAACCCCTTTAACGAGGAAAAAAAACCCGGTAGAAACCTCAGGAAGAGCAACTGAGGAGGGATCCCTCTTCCAGGACGGACAGACGAGTAATAGATGTCATACAGAACAGATCAACATAATAAGTTAACAGTAAACCGTATGACACAATGAGACAGAG
>NW_026079185.1:1626-2965 GCF_006386435.1 Epinephelus moara | reverse complement strand
GTGGTAATTGTAACAAGTGTAGTTTATTTGCTGCATTGGAGGCGAGGCTTAGTGAATTAGAAGCGTGGCTCCGCACCATGGAAAATCATTCAGTAGCTGCGGTAGTTAGCCATTCCCCTGTAGCCGGTGCGGAGCCACATAGCATAGCCTCTGCTAGCAGTCCTCCGGTAACACCCATGCAGCCAGGAGGCTGGGTAACTGTTCGTGAGAGGCGCAGCTCCAAGCTGAAGCCCACGGTTCACCACCAGCCTGTTCACGTTTCCAACCACTTTTCCCCACTCAGCGACACACCCGCTGAGGACAAAACTCTGGTTATTGGCAGCTCTATTCTGAGGAACGTGAAGTTAGCAACACCAGCGGCCATAGTCAAATGTATCCCTGGGGCCAGAGCGGGCGACATTGAGTCAAATTTAAAACTGCTGGCTAAAGCTAAACATAGATTCAATAAGATTGTTATTCACGTTGGCGGCAATGACACCCGGTTACGCCAATCAGAGGTCACCAAAATTAATATTGCCTCGGTGTGTGAATATGCAAAAACGATGTCGGACTCCATAGTTGTCTCTGGACCCCTCCCAAATCTGACCACTGATGACATGTTTAGCTGCATGTCATCATTTAATCGCTGGCTGTCCAGGTGGTGTCCAGCAAAAAATGTGGGTTTCGTTAATAATTGGCAAACTTTCTGGGGAAAACCTTGTCTTATTAGGAGAGACGGTATTCATCCCACTTTGGATGGAGCTGCTCTCATTTCTAGGAACCTGGCAAGTTTTATTAGTAATTCAAATCCCTGACAACCCAGAGTTGAGATCAGGACTCAGAGTTGCAGTCCCATACGCTTCTCTGAGCTTCTAGTGCAGTTACCCACCCATAGTTTTCATAGTTTTATACAAATGGTGTCTGTCCCCCGACTACCTAAATTATTTAAATCCAAAATTAAACAAAGAGGAGTTGTGCATAACAACCTCATAAAAATTAAAACCTCTTCTGTGACAGAAAGACAAAACAGGAGAATTAAATGCGGACTGTTAAATATCAGGTCTCTATCGTCTAAAGCAGTATTAATAAACTAGGGTGACCATATTTTGATTTCCAAAAAAGAGGACATTCGGCCGGCCACGACATAGCCTACTTAAATGATAGCCTACTCGCAGTTTACTCAAAGATGCCTTATCATTTTAATATATTTAAAATGTATATGTATGGATAGAAAATTCAGTTATATTACAAAATAATATCTCTCAAAGACAGAAATTCAGATAAGCCCCTATAGATAGGGGACACATACACACACATACACACACTAGAGTGTGGCGATCCGAGCCCGACGGTACCCGAC
>NW_026079185.1:0-1443 GCF_006386435.1 Epinephelus moara | reverse complement strand
TTGCTTGGGCTCTGTTATTTACGTGACAACACCTGAACATAACACAGACAGACACACATTGGCTGTTTGTTTCTACCTCTCCCCTCGCTGGAAGTCTCGGACCTCCAGCCGCCCGCCTCCGACTTGATTAAACGCTGAAAATAAAATAAAAGAGAGAGACAGGTTTTTCCTATTTTATCTTATTTTGTTTTATTTCTCCCTCTCGTCTCGCTGGAAGCGTCGGACCTCCCGCCTCCCGCTCCCGTCCCAAAGACGGAGGTCTCCCTCTCCGCTGAGCACGCCCGGCCTGTTAAATAGCCTGTAACTGTAACAACTGTGTGACACAAACTCAGTGCTTTGGTCATTAAATAATGTCGGGCTCGGTTCGGGTTCGGACAGAAATATGCGGCCCGTGCTGCACTCTAACACACACACACACAAATACACGGAAAACCGGACATTATCATCAGTTTATAAAAACCCCCCGGACGCCCCGGACGGGATGTGAAAACTGGACATGTCCGGGCAAAAGAGGACGTTTGGTCAGCCTAAGTAAACGAATTAATATCAGATAATCATATTGATTTACTCACTGACACCTGGCTGTGTCAAGATGAATAGTCTAAATGAATCCACTCCTCCCAGTCATAATAATACCCACACTCCTCGAGGCAGCGGCCGAGGAGGGGGAGTTGCAGCCATTTTTAACTCTAGTCTGTTAATCAGCCCTAAACCTAAACTAGATTATAATTCATTTGAAAGCCTCGTTCTTAGTCTTTTACATCCGACCTGGAAAACCTTGCAGCCACTTTTATTTGTTATAGTGTACCGTGCTCCTGGCCCGTACTCTGAATTTGTATCTGAATTCTCAGAGTTTTTATCCAGTTTAGTTCTTAAATCAGATAAAGTCATTTTTGTAGGCGATTTAACATTCATGTCGACATTGATAATGACTCCCTGGCTACCGCGTTTATCTCATTATTAGACTCCATTGGCTTCAGTCAGGGTGTACATGAACCCACTCACTGTTTTAACCATACCCTCGATCTAGTTCTGACGTATGGAATTGAAATTGATAACCTAACAGTCTTTCCACAGAATCCCTCGCTATCGGATCATTATTTGATTACTTTTGATTTCTTTTTACTCGATTACACGCTACTCAGCAACAGTTACTATACTAGATGTTTATCAGATAGTGCTGTCACAAAATTTAAGGAAATGATTACTCTGTCGTTAAATTCAAAACCATGTCCTTCAGTAACAGAGGTTTCCCGTGCCGAATTTAACCTCTCCCGAATTAGACTCACAAGTCGCTAGATGCTTTGCTTAACTAAAGACTGATGACTTTCTCCCTGATTTTGTGTTTAAATGGGCGGATACAATTTCAGAGTTTAAAAAAAATCCCTACGTTGCAGAACCAATATAATAATCTGCAGGGCGGTCCTTCGGTGGCTCGCTGAA
>NW_026079184.1:0-3134 GCF_006386435.1 Epinephelus moara | reverse complement strand
CACTACCGTTTATCTCATCTCATATCAAGCAGCCTCCTTCATTCATGGTTCTGATGATGACGCTCACACTTGACAACTCCGCTTCTTTTACATGACCGCGCTCGTGGCTGGTTAGGAAAACCCAGAGTTGACTGAACTAGTTGACAACCAGCTTTGTAGTAGCGGTTATCCAGACGGCCGATGTTGGGGTTAGTCACACCAGATGGTGAGAAGATATCCTGGGTAAGTTCAACTGGCTTCATAGTGCAGGCCTCTGGTCAGAAAATCCTGAACCTGCACAACAAACAACATCAGAATCATCACTGGATATTCTTCCTCTTATTGATTTCTGATCTACGACAAAAACAGTGTCGGCACTTTAAAAAAATAATCCAACTTGAACCCTCTGACAGTGACGATACTTTGGGCGTTAAAGTATACGTTAAATTTTTGTAGTTAATTTAATAAAGGCTGAAGGAACTGACATTTAACTTTTCCAGATAACGAGAAAATTATTGTGATCTCACAATAAATGACTTCATCAAATTCATTATGTTGAGTTCAGTTTATCTCTTTATCCCAAGATGACAAAGGAAAACGTTTTTGTTACCTGCAAAAAAACAAAATGTTTGTTTCTTTAGATAAATATCCTGTTATCTTACAGAATAATTATCTTGTTATTTCGACATAAAACTATGTTTTTTTATGTTGTTGGGGGTTTTTTCTGAAAATATCACTAAAAATAACTTTGCTTCCCTAAAATAACGAGACAATTAGACCATAATCACAAGAAAACAAACATTTCTACGTCAAGATGACGATTATAATTATCAGGTTTGAGATAGTTATCCCAAAGAAATATTTTTAACTTCTTTTAGATGATAAGATTTATTATGTTCTCATTAAAAGATGACTGTTATCTCATTATCTTGAATTCAGGAAGTTATACCTTTATCTTAAGATAATTAAATAACAGAATAATTTTCTCCTGGAAAAAACAACAACTCTATATGTATATGTGTATACACAAAAACACACAATTTTTTACAATGCATCAGTTCTTAATAAGTTGTGTTTGTAAAATAATTACCACAGCTGGCAAATAATTAGTGGAGTTAAAAGTACAATGACCCTCTTTGAAATATTATGTAGAAGTATGAAGTGTCTACTAATACTCAAGTGAAGTACAGATACCTCAAATATGACGTGTATTCAGGAAATGTTTTCCAGTCTTTACCAATACTTTATATCATCATACGTTTATTTGTTCATCAGTGTCTGGAGCCAGACAAATCTTTATCAGAGCACAGTCAAAAACTGTTTGTCTCCTTCCATCAGCAGCACCTGTGTTCCTGGCATGAACTTAACTCTACGCTGGCCGGCCTCAGCCAGTACCATAACCCCCCCCCTGTGGCCTGGTGGGATATTACATTTAAACATGAATATAATTTATGGCTCCTACAGCTCCTTCCTACTGTTTTTTCTCTCAACCAAAGAAACTTAAAACAGAGAATTAGAATTAGCCATGTTAAAAAAATTTAGATTTCAAGAATGAAGTCCAAATATTACCAGAATAAAGTTGGAACTTCAAGAATAAAGAGTTGTAATATTATGTGATTAAAGCATAAATTGAAAACGACAGACAACTGTTCATCGCCCTCATCAATCATGTCAAGTGTTGTCTTGTCAAGGCTAATTCACCTCTGCAATTATTCATTTAATAATAGTTAACACTTATTTCATTATTAATCACAGTTCAGAGTTCCACATTGACAGTTGAGTGTATTTTATGAGACTGACTTCATTAACTGACAAGCATTTAACCCTTTTCAGGAACGCTGCCCCACGAGGTGATTCAATGTAAATTAAGTCACACTAACATAATTAACAATTATTATTAATAGTTATTCATTATTTCTGAACCACAAGTTGCCAACAAATGGTGACCTGTTGTGAGTCCAAATACATTGATTAATGTAACGGTTTCCAGTTTTACATGTCAGTGTTTGTTGGGGATTAATGGGGATTAAGTGTTTGAATGCATTAAGGCCTTTATCAGGGGTGTCACACTCACTTTAGTTCATGGGCAACATTCAGCCCAGTGTGATCTCAAGTGGGCCGCACCTGGAAAACCACTGCACATTTAACCTATAAATAATAACTCTCTTTTAGTGTGAAGAAGTAAAAGTACATTTTGAAAACCTTCATCCTGTTATAAAAAACAGATGATGAACAGTCTGAGATATCTTCAGAAAAATAAGTGCCATGCCAACAATATTTCTGCTTCTCAACATTCAGTGAGTTCATGTGCAGACATTTCCACTCCTGTGTAGTAAAACTGGCATCACCCACCAAACTAAAGTGTCACCTACTGAGGAAGCAGTTTGATTTACCTCCAGCTTTAGAGACCATTTACAAATCAAGCGTTTTGGTGAACCCCACTTCACCTAAAATAACTTCAATTTCAATGCCAGAAACATTTTTCTTTTTCTCCCTCTTTCTTAGTTTGCTCCATGACCACAGGTCGACAGGATGCACCTACCCACTGTAATTATCACCTCCATACATGGTGGTCACTGGATATTCATGGGCGGGGATGGATGCTAACTGCTGACTAGCGGGAGCACGATGTCGACTTACGATTGATTGGCATTCATGAACATACAAACATGCCTACAATCAAATCCAAGTCTTCCACAGCGTTCATGAATCCTGGGTAGATTTTTAGTGCCATGGTTTTTTATTGTTTCACAGATTTACTGACAGTTCATGAATGAGACCCAGTCCCTTAAAATATGACCACAATAAGTATTATTGTTTGTTCAGAGAACTGTATTCTGGTCGGGCTGAAAAGCCCCTGAGGCAGCATTTTACATGAAGCAGGTCCCTCACTGTTTAACTTGCTCCTGAAACCTGGCGCCTCTTTGGGGTCGTACACATGCTGCCTTCATGTTCATTGTTATCAGTGTAGACGTGCAGCAGGCACAACGGCTGTGCCCTGAGATAAACGAAGTTCGGCTTTTGTAATGCAGCAGCACTCACCGCACGTTATGTGGCATCATCTTTTCCTTTAATCAGTAAATATCAGTCTGTGATAAATATGGAGAAGTTGATCTTTTCAGTGCAGAGCTGTCAGAGCTTTACATCTGACAACA
>NW_026079183.1:0-1094 GCF_006386435.1 Epinephelus moara | reverse complement strand
TTTTTTAACATACTATGCTATGACTTTTTTTTTTTAACATACTTTAGTATGACTTTTTTTTAACATACTATACTATGACTTTGACATAGCATACTATGACTTTTTAACCCACTATACTGTGACTTTTTTGTTAACATACTTTAGTATGACTAGTTTTAACATATTATACTATGACTTTTTTAACATACTATACTATGACTGTTTTACATAACATACTATGACTTTTTTGAACATACTATATTATGACTTTTTTTAAACATACTATACTATGCCTTTTTTTAACATACTATACTATGACTTTTTAACATAGCATACTATGACTTTTTTGAACATACTATATTATGACTTTTTTAACATACTATACTATGACTTTTTTGAACATATTATATTATGACTTCTTTTTTAACATACTATTCTATGACTTTTTTTAACACACCAAACTGACTTTATTTTAACATACTATACTATGACTTTTTTAACACACTATTCTATGACTTTTTTTAACATACTATATTATGACTTTTTTTAACACACTATACTATGACTTTTTTAAGATACTATACTATGACATTTTTATAACATGTTATTACATGACCATGACAGGATACTTAGAAAGGCAATCCATGCACAGAAATATAGACAACAAGGAAGAAAGTATTAAAAAGCCTTTATTGTAGTGGCTAAATCATTAAAACAGCCAACATGTTAGAACCAACTTTTTACAACTTCACCATGACGTTTTTTATAACATACTATACTCTGAATTTTTATAACATACCATAGCATGACTTTTATAACATACTATCTAATGACTCTTATAATTTCTTAACATCCTAATAGATTATTTGCTTCATTTAAGTGATGGAATGAGCAGGTACAGAATATAAACATGTTTTTATGTTGTGATATATATATGACTTTTTTTGACATACTATACTATGACTTCTTCTTTTTTACATATTATAGTATGACTTTTTTTTTTAACATAATACACTATGACTTTTTAATATACTATACTATGACTTTTTTCACATACTATAATATGACTTTTTTCACATACTATATTATGACTTTTTTTTAACATACTATACTAT
>NW_026079182.1:0-1164 GCF_006386435.1 Epinephelus moara | reverse complement strand
GCCACATGACGATCAAGCTGATGAATCTCCACAGGGACACACATGTCTTGTCATGTTGCAGGCTGCCGCGGAGGCGGTGGTGACTTTTCATCCTTCGCCACTGTACATCAACTTGGTATAAATCCTTCATGCATTGTCCGATTTGCTCGATATTTCACATGTGTGATGATGGTCCACCCCTGAATGCACCTGGCCACATCTGGTTACGCTCGTAGCGCCACCTGGTGGATTGGCCACATCTGGTTACGCTCGTAGCGCCACCTGGTGGATGAACGAAACATTGCGTTTTTTCGCTTCTGCCAGGTTTTTCCTCGCTTTACGCCACAGCCCCCGTGGGCCTCAGGCCCCCGCAGTTGCATGGGGGAGCGAGGGCCCGATCACAGCTGCTTGCAGCTTTAATTATTATTATTATTCTTGAGACATTTCGTGCCCCAATTTCGCCCCTTTCCCAATTTTCAAAATGCTTCTAACTTTCCACATTCGTCTCGCCCCATCCAAAATTCGATATTTTTGGTCGGTTGCACATGGTCGACGCGAAATGCCGAAATAGCGCCCCCTACAAATTTTCAAAAACCCCTCCCCATTGGGGTTAGTTTGTCGTAGGCAAACGAAATTTGGTACACACATGTATCATACCGAGACGCACAAAAAAGTCTCTTGACGTCATGGTAAAATCCCAACAGGAAGTCGGCCATTTTGTTTTGAATTTTTTCGTTACGGCGATTTCCACAACTTAAATTTGAACGAACTTGTCCTAGGGATTTAGTCCGATTGACTTCAAATTGGCTACAGATCATCCTGAGAACATGCTGATCAAAAGTTATTAAAAGCTTTTCTCTATGTCAAGGGGCGTGGCCGCTAGGGGATGACAAATTTTGGCGACTTTTCGTTTTCTTGCCATTGAATTTTGAACGGCTCTCCTGCCCACATACTTGATCTCAGCAGCTTCAAACTTGCTGGACATGATGATGGCACCGCCCTGAATGCCTCGATATGTTAATATCCCACCTTACTCGGCACCGCCCTGAATGCCTCGATATGTTAATATCCCACCTTACTCATAGCGCCCCCCCGGTGGTAAGAGGAAGTGACCAGTTTTTACTTTAGCATGTACTAATGCCACAAACTTTACCACATCAACTTCATTCCACTTCTAATGCATGC
>NW_026079181.1:0-2000 GCF_006386435.1 Epinephelus moara | reverse complement strand
GTAAAAAAGCGGATCAATGTTCCGTTAGTTAGGCTAACTTACATTGCAGCACAAGGTTTAAATGGCAGCGGCAGTAGCCTTGTCAGTGATCAATCCACATTACACCGATTCAAGAAGGGGAAAGGCTGGAGCAGATCCTTGCTGAGTTGGGAAAGCTACAACTAATGGTGCATTCAATTGTACTCGTAAGTCGGAGTTTTGAAGTCAGAAAAGCATTGAAATCTAGCATCTACAAGCATAAATGTTGGGGTTTTCCTTTCATTTCATTAACTGTCCATTTCTTTTTTCGAATTACATGTTCCATTTCCCAGTTTTTAAACTGGGAAGCGCTCAGTTCGGAGGTTACGTTGTTCAGAGCTCCAAGTTCCGACTTCCAATGTAAATGTAACGCATCATGAGGCACGATTCTCGACCCCGGGGTCCTAAGAGGAGCTGGTAGCTGTGCCTGTGCCTGTAGCAGTAACCATAGTGATCATATACAACTGTCTAATGACTGAGCTGGTGATTTTTCTGCGACATGAAGCCAGAGAAGAAAGAAAAATAATCACAGCGTTTTTTTTTCAAGAACCAAAAGATGTAAATATCCTATGCCTGTTGCCTGTTGACTTTGCAGATGTGGCAAATATTTGTTTTGTAATGTTGAGTAGCTAGTCTGACAATAATAAGAAGGCATTTGGACTTACCTGAAGTAGGCTAAATGTAAAATAACAGCATTCTATAGGCTGTAGGTGAATATCTTTAATGTTATTATTTTTATGTATAATGTTATTTTAGTAAGCAGCAACTGTTAACTGAAATTTCATTTCACATTTCATGCTATGTAGTCTTTACTTATTTTTATTTATGTGAATCTGTTGTTTAAGTGTTTATACTTCCGTTTTCATACACATTGTTATGTTTATAATCATTTACATGAAGGCACGAGTGTGAATCATTTCATCATTTTATTTTATTATTAATTTTTGCACATAGGTTCTTTGCTTTTTTCTCAGAATAGNTCACTAACACAGATTTAGACAGATTTGTGAACAATATTTGTGAGGAAATGGTCTTTTGTGTGTATAGAAAATGTTTTAGATCTTTGAGTTCAGCTCATGAAAAATGGGAGCAAAAACAAAAGTGTTGCATTTATATTTTTGTTCAGTGTATACATACATATATATATATATAGATATATATAGATATAGATATAGAGATATAGATATATATAGGCATTTGAAGTCATTTGCTTCACTTTGTCATAACTGTGTCATCTGAATATTTGTCTCATATTGACCAAAGTTTTGTCCAACAATGGTCAGTTGTATCAGGACTAAAAATTGGACTCCTAATTGAAAGTCATGGGAGAGGAACTGAATACAGCCCCATGGTTCCATCATGAAGTCAGACTGTCACACCATCACATGCACATAATATACAATGTCAAACAGGCCATGCCTCTGTTTGCAGTCCAGTCACTGAGCTCTTTGTTTCACACAGCTAGGCTTAGCCATTCCTCAAAGGTCTTACACTCAATATCGAGTTTATTAGGTACACCTAGCTCAAACTAATGCAGCAGTCCAGTAATAAATCCTTCCTTCTTGAAGAATATAATGTTGATCTTTTGTTGAAACTGTTTTAGAGAGGTGTTGTTTCAACTTCATATTTTTGGAGTATTTTGGAGGATGTAGTTTGTGGTGCTGTTGAAATGTCTTACACTGACAGGCAGAGAAACCCAGGCCTAATCAATCAATTTATTACGTTCTACAGACTCTGTTTTGCTCATACCAACTGACAACTGACCCCCACTCCTGCAGCAAGTGGTGTCCTCTTCCCTACCCCACACCACAAATCCACACGCTGACTGCCTGCACACGGTGCAAGAGAAAGGGGGGAGAGATTACATTAAGTTTTCAGGCTGTCCTTCTAGACTTACTGTAGGCATCTTGTTCCATTGCTCATTGGGAGTTCTTTGTACTGCTGTGTTGACTTAACAGATGAAGTAAAAGCATTTTGTTGAC
>NW_026079180.1:0-1217 GCF_006386435.1 Epinephelus moara | reverse complement strand
AGAAACACCAAACACCTTTTTGCCAGTTTCTCTTACAAATTTAGTTGTACTTTTCCAGTCCTCAGGTACGTCCTCACTACCCCGAAGGGTCTGTTGCAATTCTTCCCTGAACTGGCTGCAACAATCCCCCTTCTTCAGCTTCCATCATTTAATCTTTGCCTCTGCCTTCACTCTCTTCCTTTTCTTTGTTTCTAATCTCATTTTACAGAATACCATCCTGTGCTGCCTTGCTACACTCTCCCCTGGCACCACTTTACAGTCTCCAATCTCTTTCAGGTGGCGTCTCCTGCTAAGGATATAATCCACCTGGGTGCACCTTCCTCCACTCTTGTACGTCACCCTGTTTTCCTCACTCTTCTGGAAATATGTGTTCACCACGGCCATTAACTGTACATTCTCTTCGCAAAATCTACAACCATCTGTCCTTTTGCATTCCTATCTTTCACACCATAGCACCTCCTCTTCATCTCCTCTTTTCCCTTCACCAACATGACCACTGAAGTCCTTTGAAGCTCATAATCCTGTCTGACATGAGTCCAGAACACTCTTCACAAACTTCCTTTAAGATTACCCTTACTCCATTTCTCTTCCTATCTAAACATGGTTGAGTCCACCTCCAATGCTCCTGGCCTTGCTTCCCTTCCATCTGGTCTCCTGAACACACAAAATATCTACCTTCCTTCTCTCCATCATGTCTGCCAGCTCTCTGCCTTTACCAGTCTTCGTTCCTTCATTCAGAGTCCCTACTCTATTCTCCACACTCCTGCCTTTCCCTTTCTCTCACTGTCTTCTAACACACCTTCCTCCTCTCCTCCTCAATGGCCTTTGACCAACAGTCGTCCAATTTCCACCGGCACCCTGCTGGTCAACAGCACCAGAGGCAGTCATTGTTAACACGGGCCTCGACCGATCAGGTATGGCAGACATGTTTGTTTTCCGCATCATTGTTTTGGCACAAGTTTTACACTGGATACCCTTCCTGACGAAACCCTCACTATTTATCCGGGCTTGGGACGGCATCAGGAGTACACAGAAAGTGCCCCTCCAATGGCTGGTTTGTCATTCATCAGTGAATCAAACTGTTAAAAATGAGTCTTCATGTGTTTCTGAGCCCACTGAAAACATTTCTGTTTGTGAGCACTGGTTAGGGACGGCAGAAGTACATCTTTACATCGAGGGGTTTTGGGGATTCTAGAAACACCAGCAGCTTCAGATAC
>NW_026079179.1:0-1928 GCF_006386435.1 Epinephelus moara | reverse complement strand
GTGCTCATCCAAGTTTTTATGTCTTTAAGGCATTTGATGTCATCACTCTGTATGCTCGTAATGATGTCATCACGCTGTGCACTTGTAATGATGTCATCACTCTATACTCGTAATGATGTTATCTGTGCGCTCGTAGTGATGTCATCACTCTGTACGCTCGTAATGATGTCATCACGCTACGTTTGATGTGATTACAGCACAGTGGCGGCAGAGGAATAAATAATGAATCATGGTGGGGTGTTTTTACTCTGCTCACAACTAACATATTTTATTTATGTTTCTATTTTTAAAATCTTTTGCGATCAAATGTGTTAATTTTGTAAAATCTGATGAAAAGTTTTATTTTTATTTATGTTTTAACAACAGATTTTTGATTCTGAGTCGTTCAGAGTTTAGGGAGGTGAAGTGTTTGCAGTTACTCAAGGAAGTCACATCACAGACAGCACAAGTATCAGTGTAGGCTCTGCTGAACTGTCTGTGTGTCAGAGTGTAAAGGGTTAAAGGTTCTGACACCTGCAGGTGCCCTACATCATCACCTGTCTCACTGTGTTCTGTCCCACCATCTCCTGTCTCACTGTGTCCAGGTCCAGGTGAAGCTCCCAGTACTTCAGGAAGTGTCCTGGCTCTGTTGGAGAGTCTGCAGAACGCTCCTCACCTGGAGGTCCACAAAGACATGATCACCTGGATCCTCAAGGTGAGTCCTGATGTCACTGTGAGGTCACAGCTTGCAGGTTAACGTCTCCTGTTTGATCCACCTGGTGTGTTCCTTCAGTTTACACGTTGTTCCATCAGATATGACCTCATAAGTGAAAACCAATCACAAGCTGAGAACTAAGAAGTTTAAAAGAACGAAACTGAACGGGAAACAACACCTGTAAACATCTGTAAACAAACACCTGTAAACACCTGATTCTCATCCCTGATTGGACGGTGGATATTTCCTTCCATACTTGTGTTGGTGAAATGAAACTGGTCCTCAGGGCGTCCCACAGGGCTCCGAGCCACCGGGCCTTCATTCCACAAGGCGTCCTTCCAGTCGGGCGTCTGTTGCACAGGGCTCCGTCCTGGGCCCCTGTTTATCCTCAGTCACATCATGGAGTCTGTGTCTCAGGGACTGTCTGTCCTCTGGCGGTTTGACTTTCGGGTGGTGATGTAATGTGTGTTTGTGTGTTCAGATGGTGGCGAACATCAAGACGATGAGAGAACGAACATCCTCTACCTCCACCATCACCATCAGCCCAGGACAAGAACTGGAGGAGGTAAAACTTTATTAGCATCAGAAGACTTCCTCCTGCTGCTGCTGCTGCTGCTTATTGTTTCTGTCAGAATGAGATCAGTACTGATTATTGATCAGCTGTTGGGTGGTGTCGTGTCCCTGCAGACGGTGCGAGACAAAGATAAGGCGGAGCGGAAGAGGAAGGCGGAGATGGCTCGTCTGAGGAGAGAGAAGATCATGGCTCAGATGTCGGAGATGCAGAAACACTTCATCAACGAGAACAAAGAACTGTTTCAGCAGAGTCTGGAGGAGCTGGAGGCGTCCACATCTGCTGCTGCGGACAACAGGTACACCTGGACACACCTGTAAACACCTGTATACACCTGGACACAACTGTATACATCTTTATACACCTGGACACACCTGTAAACACCTGTATACACCTTTATACACCTGTATACATCTGGACACACCTGTATACGCCTTTATACACCTGGATACACCTGTACACACCTGTATATGCCTTTATACACCTGTATACACCTGTACACACCTGTATACACCTGTATACACCTGTACACACCTGTATACGCCTTTATACACCTGTACACGCCTTTATACACCTGTACACACCTGTATACGCCTTTATACATCTGTATACACCTGGATACAGAGATTGGGTATCTGTCAAGATGGCGCCGGTGTGTATGGC
>NW_026079178.1:0-1016 GCF_006386435.1 Epinephelus moara | reverse complement strand
GCACCAAAGTTTACTGATGGCTGCACTGAACGCACCACACACACTGCACACACACACAGGAGGTGGGCGGAGCTACATAAGACATTCATATACAGGGGAATTAAGAAGGAATCATGTAGATAATTCCTTATTTTAACAACATCTCCAGTTTAGACATATTATTCAACCACATGTGTGAAGACCGAGGGACGAGGGACTTTCTGGTTTAGCTGGTCTGGTCTGGCATTCAAGCTTAAACTGGTTTACTTTTATGCATCGCATTGAATAAAATGTCTAAACTAGAGACGACAAAGGAAACTCACAGTGGGGTCAGTTTAAATGGTCGAGCGCCTGCTGACTGTTAAACTGTGGATCGTGACAAACAGCCAGTGGTGTCGGCTGACAGATACCAGGATAAAGACAACACTGAGCAGTTCAGGAGTTCATTCCTGTGGTGGACAGTCTGAAGACAAGTGTCCTCCCCACCACAGCGCTGCTTCCTCAGAGGACCTCACTTTGTGAGGGTCAGTTAGGGTCAACATTGTCTGCCTTTATGGTTGCTCTGTGCTGTTTTTTCACCTTAGAAAACTCCCACAGCAGAGACGAGGTGGCCGAGTGGTTAAGGCGATGGACTGCTAATCCATTGTGCTCTGCACGCGTGGGTTCGAATCCCATCCTCGTCGCAGGTTCCTTTAGTCTGTCCTGAATGTGACATGTCAACAAGATAACATGCTCCATTATCAGTGAAACAACCAGGGGCCTGTATCACGAAGCGAGATCAACCTTTCCTGGGTTACCCAGACCTATCCTGGGTTGATTAACCCTAACAATGGCAATCAGGAGAATCGGTATCACGACGCTGGATATCAACTCAGTAACTCAACCCAGGGTTGCTTTATCTAGAGCCGTGAACGCGCACGCAGTGGACCAATCACAATCATGAGAGAAGCGCAGCGTCACTGAGCGTCCTCACAGAGCACCGTATGTGAGGAAAAAAAAAACCCAGTATTTCTCATGTGAGGATCAGAGATTAATTC
>NW_026079177.1:0-1067 GCF_006386435.1 Epinephelus moara | reverse complement strand
ACTAAAACAAAAGAATGAATAAGACGGGAAAAAAGAAAATCTTCACAGAATGCGAATTGGAGACGCTACTCACTGAAGTGGAGGCGCACAAAGATGTACTTTTTGGCACGCAAAAATCAGGGGCTTGTTAGAAAGCTCTGAAGCTGTAGTTAACCAGCAAAAAACAGCAAGTCACTAACTTTAACCACTGACTAGTACTGATGCTGTGAAGACAGGATAATATTTGGGGGCGCACATGTTCAATGCGCATCAGGGGGATTAATATTAGGACAATTAAACAAATAAATTATTTACTCACCAAGAAGCCACCCATCGTGCACAGTGCCAGCTAGTAGTCTGTTCCCAACCATGCTGTTACTCAGAATGTATGAATCGTGCGTTGAACCAGGCCACCTTGCCACAATGTTGATTAATTGCATTTGCGCATCACATATGATCTGTACATTGATCGAATGAAAATGCTTCCTGCTGACATAAACAAATTCATCCTGTGATGGTGCTTTTATACTGTAGCCATGTGTGTGCAGTCGATAGCTCTGATAACGTTAGGAAAACCGGCTCTCGCTGCAAATTGCGCTTTAATGTAACGTTAGGAAAACCGGCTCTCGCTGCAAATTGCGCTTTAATGTTGGCCTGTTCAGCTGCATTGTAGGGAATTTGATATACCTGGCTGACATGCGGATAATTCCGTCCCACACAGTTGGCATGGCTCAGCTCAGGGTCGACTGGCACAGTCCCGATCGGTCGGCCAGCTTCCTCTGGAATGCCCCTGTTGCTAGGAACCCCAGTGTGGTCAGCACCTGTATGCCGGCTGCAGCTCTGCGCACAGTTCCAGGAGGATTGCCCTCAGGAACCTAAAGCAGCTGATGAGCCAGTTGTTATTATGTGCCAGTGCCATCTGTCTCTGAACACACGCTCTTTTCATATTGCGCCATTTACAAATCTTCTACTGCTAAAGCAGCCGTTGTTGTTAACGGTATTTTCGGCACCACTTTGCGCATGCTTTTATATCCACTCATCTAACTGCAGACAAGTGGGTGTGTTAATTGTTCATCAGTGTTAATTGT
>NW_026079176.1:0-6446 GCF_006386435.1 Epinephelus moara | reverse complement strand
AATTGATTGATTGATTGATTGATTGATTGATTTTCTATGTCTGTATGAGTACTGGATATCATGTTTTCGACAAACACAACCAAACTTTTTGTGTTAAAGTACTTACATAGCATGTCTTTTAGAATTCACTGGAGTCGTCACCATCAACAATGGGAATGCCTTTGAGGACAACAGAGCGCAATGCAGTCACATCTGGTGTCTTGTGACAGAAAAGATCAATTCCGGCCATTGTCTTCTTAGTGATGGTGATGATCCAGCAGTCGACAGGACCTCAGTGTCTGCTGTGCTGCACCCAGTGTCCGATGTTATAGTGGGTGATGACAGAGCTACTAAACTGAGAGTCACATGGGGGATGATTTTCAGTGTAGCTCTTCCAGGCAAATCTGTGATTTCAGTCAAATTGCAGAGGGCATTATTGAGGTCTGCATCTTCATACTGCAGTTTGAAGTCATACTGCAACAACAGCTTATCCTTCAACTTTTAATTCTTCAATGGAGTTGGGTCTCTCATTTAAAGTTAACTTCCTTATATCATCTTCATCAATGACAAGTGTATCTCGACCAGTAGCCTACTTTTGTTGTGTTTGCTGATCCTCTATGGTACACAAATACAGGATAGCCTAGTATAATCACATATCGGAACAACGGGATGTCGGACTAATGGGATGTTGGACCAATGGGCTGTCGGACCAATGACATGGACCCCTCTGACCACCATTTACCACAGAACACAACAATTCTACAGTTGTCTTTTTTTTGCCCTCTCCCCCATATCATTTTTGAAAAAGACGGTTCTGGCTAGATAACTAGCTACATAAGATCATACTGTCAAATGAAAACCCTTCATTCCCTACCCCCACCCTGTTTTTCATCTTATCCACACCAATGTAGTTGCTGACCCTTTTTCTTGTTTTGAACTTAGAATGGTGAGTTTTGCCGAAAGGTGAGGAATTTCCATAAAGTTTTCAAAGTCCGAGGTTGTACATTTTTATCCTTGTTAGCCACTTTGCAACAGTATGACCACATGTTACATAATGGATAAGCCATATAGTGGATAAGCTAAATTATTAAGTTAACCTAACAAGCAAGCACATAAGCCTGGCGTTGAATTTCTACAACACAACATAAAATTATTTACTCACCAAATCAGCGTAGCAAGCGCAAAAATTGCGGTAATGCAGACAGGAACGACCACTGCTATTGAGACGAAGTCCACATGCAATTGAACATGCCTAGGCATATTTTGGAGTGGGTAAGGCGCCAAGTAGAGGTGGAGTAATCTGCACATGTGTGAATGTTCAAAAAAGCTGTGCCACACAGTCAGTACATTTACATGCAGATTGAGAAAATTTAATTATTGGCTTAGTCTGACTGGAGTTCTTTTTTGTGGAGTCTTTCAAGCTGGCGCTTGAACCAGGGGGCTGAGTGTCTAAATGAAACAGTTTTGGTTTTGATGGGGGCTTAATTGATCAAGGGACCATGATGTCCATGATGATAGCCAAGTGGTCGGAGATATGGAGGTTGATGCTGTAGAGTTGTTGGATGGTGAGACTAGTGGAGCAGACTAAATCCAGGGTGTGGCTGCAGGAGTGGGTGGGGAAATTGACATGCTGAGTGAGGTTGAGGCAGTCGAGGAGATCCAGAAAATCAGAGGCTTGTTCACAGTTTGTGTTGTCAATATAGAAGTTGAAGTTGCCAAGTAGTAAAACTGACAGTGAGATGGCTGAGAGATGTGTGACAAAATCTGAAAAGTCAGAGAGAAAAGATGGATGTGGTTTTGGGCGGTAGATTACAGCAGTGACAAGGGGGATGCACTCTCAAAACAGATGTGTTAAAAATAACACATCATGTGTTAATTTTTAACACAACAGTGTGTCTAGTTAAGGACAACACATTTTGTGTTGCTTTCAACACAATCAGTGTGTTAGCACATTTAACACATATTGTGTGTTAATATGTGTTAAATATTTCAACACAAAGTTGTGTTAAAAACAACAGAGAGATGTTTATACTTTTTTTTCTAAAATCTTCCTAAAATGGAATTTGTATGCTTACAATCCACTAAAATGCTCACAAAATAAACAATTACATTGAATTCAGGTAACATTTATTAAAATAATTCAATCATTGTAGATTTTTTAAATAATTGCAACACTCCATATCATTCTCAATGCCAGTGAATGAGATCACAATACATGCATATAAAAACATGTAGATACAATTATACAATATTCACAAAAAAATTGCGCAAACTGTAGTCAAATGGCAAGGTCACTTGAAATTTCCCTCCCAAGATAACCAAACAAGCCAAAAAAATCCCCAAACTGGATTCATTTTAACCTCTTAAAATCTGGGCTGAACAAAACAATTCAGGGCAAACATTCACAGAAGTTCAACTGTAATAATTCCAGAACAATGCACTAACCTGCTAATGATCGCTGCAGGGGACATCAGGCCACACCGTCATTAACTGCACGATCGCAACACAGGCGGCACCATTCATTAGCCTCTACTAATTGTTACGAGTAAGTGACTGGCTCAGGTATGTCAAAGGTAAAGCACTTTACAGTAATGCAAATTTAAACAATCAATTTGTATCTTGGATTTACATGTAGTTCTTTTCCACTGAAAGATGACAGCAAGTCCAGTAGTCTGATGTCTACTACATCTTTTACATTCATCATTTCATACTCATCGGTCCGCTCCACCACATATGAAAACAGATGATCATCAAAATATTTTACAATTAAAATTCTAATAAAAATTAGCAATTCTTCCTTTTCACAATTGGGAACCATGTGTACAGACGCTCCCCTCTTAAGTCACTGTTTAAAGCAAGTACGCAACCAGTTTTATATGTCTGACCAAGCCAACAGACAGATTGAGCCACATGAATTGTGCTGCAAGTGCAGATATCACACCCGAGTGCTTTCAAATTTTCAATGACCAGATCACTTTTTTCCAAAGATCCAACCATGACTGGAAAGGCATTTGTAACAGTCATTTTTTTTGTCAGTGGATCACTAAATTTCCAATTATACATACTTTGAACTTGATTCTTATAAGCCAAAGTCTTAGAAATATTAATGAAATTACATACAACATGAGCGTGTCTTTTCAGGGGACCATGCTTACTCTCAAATCTCATACACCATAACTTCAAAAGTGGGCCAAACTTTATCATCATGCGCCAATAGTGAGTCATGAAATGATGTTTTGGGGTGAGCGGCCTTTCTGGATAAAGAATCTTGAACAAATTATGGTGATCTATAACCAACTGCTTTAAAAAGACAGAAAGTCCAATACTGACAGTTGGAGCAAATACTATGCTACATATTTCTCTGAGGAGAAGGAACAATTTCCAATGTTGATCAAGTTCACATATAAAATCTCCAATTAGGAAGGGTAAAAATAGCAAAAGGCACCACATCTGACTGGCTGTTTGTTTTATGGGATTATCTGATGTTCTTAAGTTAAGAATGACACTAGGTTTGTTTTTTTCATTTGCAAAACCGTAATCAAAGCTTACCAATCTGTCATTAAACTGCTCTAATGTGAAAAGCTTTTCATTATAGATGAAATGTTTTAACATCAGTATTACTTCAACTAAAGCCACACCCTCTAAAATGTCGTGCATAATGTCTACACAAACATTTTCAGTCACATGAAAGTAATTGAGTGTGTTTAAACAGGAATCGTCTTTAATACCTGTTAAAGTTGGATTGTTATGCACAACATGTTCTTTATAGTTTACTTTATTACGAAACTCCTGGTGATCATCATCAAACACACACTGGGCAGCTTGTTTGTCAGTTAGACAGAAATGGCAAGTTTTGTTGGCTGAAAAGCTTTCTAAAAACCCTCCAAGTGAATGGCAAGCGAGATTATCAGAGGTCAAGAGGCAGACAGTACCATGAAGGAGAGAAATCTGACCCTCAATTTCAACCTCTATCCCTTCCGTTTCAAGAGTTCGAATGTCATCCAGCAAAGGCTCTAATATTTTGCCAAAGCCATATACCTCCCTGTCTATAGAATTGAAGAGTAGACAAAGGTGGACGTTTGCAAGGGATGAGTTGAATTCCACAGGCAAGTTTCCCAACCAAAAGTAAACTGCTCCCATTTTATGAACTTTAGTTTTTGAGCCTAAAGGATTAGTTGTTTCCAAGTCATCAAAATAAAGTTGGATTTGTAGGGCATTGGGATACCTGCTGAATAATGTATGATTTGCAAAGTGTATGCCATCACAATAATCACGCATTTTATCATCAACACTTTTGTTTGATTGTTTAGAGAGTCTCTGCATCTTTTCACTTCCAAAGAAAAACTTTATGGTATCAATAATGGAGATATACTGGCAAGTGCCTGCAGCCAGTACTTGAGTCAATTTCCCCTGTTTTGCATTAAAGATTGGACAGCTTCGTCATCGTTTGATATAGAGTAGCTATTAATTACAGATGCAGTTTTATCCTTCAAAGAATCCAGCATCTTGTCCAGTAGCTCTTTGGTGCACGCAATGCTTTTCTGTACATCAGTTAAGGTGGAATTTGATAAAGAGTACATTTTGGCAACAAACAATGCTGCACCAATGGGAGTGTCCAAATCAGCATCCAAATTAGTTTCGGAAGGGTCCATAGGATGAGAGCAAGACGGCATAGAAACATCCTCCAACACATGACTGAAATTTACTTGTTCCAAATGAACTGGGTTTGCAACCGGAGTGTGTGCCCTATTGAGATGTCTGACATAAGAATTGAACTTATGGCAAGTTCTCTGACAGTGGTTTTGACTACATACAATCGTATAATCCTGTCCATCTGAAATGGCATGGACTTGCCTAAGATGTCTGATAAGTGTCCTTACTTGTTTTGAAATGGATTTCTTGCACTTTGGACAAGTGTACATGTTAGCACAACTTACGCCACTGCCTGAAGCTTGGCAATAAGTTCCACAACTTCTGATCTTTTCCCACCTGAGACGGGCATGTCATAAACATGCTCAAAGAAACAATAGACTGATTCGAGTTGGACAGGATATGCCACATTGCAAACCCATAACATTTTGAACAACTTGTCTATGGCACATGTCAAACCCTCATCTTGAAGTGGGATGGCGACTTTGTCATTCCTTGCCACGATGATGTACTGAGCTGTACTGGGGTCTCCTAAACACGCAAGCTTGGGCTGATGGACTGCCACTGCTGCTTCAAAAGATCCCTCGAGAAGGCTGGGGACGCTCATTCCAGTCTGAGAAAACATAAATATTCAATTTGTCAAATACACAATTTCTAAATTCATGACAAAAAGCAATGTGTTTAATTATTTCAGATACAAAGTACACCAACTGCCGTAGCTAAGTCAGGACAACATCCCTGTTGCCAACAGGGATGTTGAAGAGCAATGACCAAACCAGCATGCAGGTATGCTTACAGCTGTTTAATGTGCTGTAGCTGAGCAGCTAATTAGCTAAAATTCTTTGCTTTGCTTGATCTTATGTTTTGAAAATGTGCTAAGTGTTTTAGTATGTAAATAGTTTATTTTGACATGTTCATCAAAAAGTAGAGTTGAAGTCTCACAGATTTGCCTCAAGAACCCAGCCATCAAACACTGCATGTCACACATCGCATCACCCAAGTAGTTTCTCAACCTGTGGGGGAAACACTGAGTACTGTATCTCCTTACCATGCACTCCAATATGACCATCAACTGGATTGCCAAAATGTGGTTTTCCATATCAAAGCAGATACTATGATGAAAAATTCCTAAATATTGTTACATTTAAGTATCTCCATATCACTCAGCCCTAATGTCAAAGCAAAAGCCTTATCAACATTTGTTAATAATTGAGATTGGAATCACAGATTTAACAAAAAAAGAAAGAAAAAATGTGGGGCATTCATAGACAAAGGCAGCTTTCCTACCGGTTTCATGTCCAAGATGTAAGATAGGGCCGATTTAACGCTGCATTTGGTCCATCCTTTGGTCCTCCCTAATGCAGTCGGAGGTAGATAATGTGTGAGCAACTGAAGGGCTCTGAAGCAAAGTGACTCTGAGCAGAACACAGAAACAAATTGGCATACATACAATTACTGATTCCACCTCTGACATAAGCTGTCCACCAAACTACCACAACAGAAAAAGCAGTGTCTACAAGGTGTGCTGGGGGAATTCAGACAAAATAATTACAATTTGATTTTTTAATCATTCAGCCCTAGTGGGAATATGAATTAAAATTACACAATTTGATATTATATAGTAGGGCTGCACGGTATATGTGGTAGACGGTAAAAATTATATAAATTTGGCCCACGGTAGAGATTTGCGCTCTACCATCCTATCGTCGATGACGTCATCGCACCTGCCTCAGTGTGAAAATGGCTGCGAGCACAGAGACAACGGAGCTGGAGAGGAGCTGGCTCACGTCCGTGATTTAGCGTAGCACGTGCAACAT
>NW_026079175.1:6630-9897 GCF_006386435.1 Epinephelus moara | reverse complement strand
ACAACAATGCAACATTATACATGAAATGGTCAAATAGATTATATATATATGTATATATATATATATATATACATATATACATATATTATATATATATATATATATAGCCGGCGGCTGCCGTTGCTCCGCCATGATGTTTTGAATCTTGCCGGGCAGCGACCACGTTGCATTTAAATAGGAGACTGATGAGGGCGGTAACATGCCGTGCAACGTCTACAATGAAGAAGAAGACGAAGAAGAAGCCCGTGGTGCATTTTGGGTAAGTAGTAGCACTGCAGTATGCTCTGCCATCATACTACAATGTAGGCGTGTTTAGTAGGGGTGGTAGCATACTACTCCTCCCTACTACGGTTTCGGACATACTACATACTAATTTGGTCTACTACAACCCATACTACTTGGCCTTTCGGACGCAGCCCTTAGCCGTTTCTCAATACTCAAGTTTGGCAGTTCGGGCTTGTGAACTTGGCAAGTTCGGACTTGGCAAGTCCACGCGAGAGTTCGGACTTCCCAAGAACGGGAGAACGGGAGGATGGGAGTACAGTCATTTCTGCTTTTGGAACAGCAGCGAACTTGATGATGTCACCACCTCCGCTTGCCTTGGCTGTTGTACTGTGTTGTATACATGCATTTAGAATGGAACAATATAAACACAGTCCAGCCCTGCGTCTTTTCATAGACATTGTAAGAAATTAATATGTATATCTTTTTAACGTTTCAACATATATAACTGACATACAAAAACATATAAATAGCCAAAATATTTTCATAAAATGTCTTTTAAAACCTTTTCCCCGCAGCTGGCTTCTGATTATAATCAAAAGTCAAGTGTGGGGAAAAGTTTGTGGAGAGTTGGTGGTTATTGTGATCGTGAGCATTGGCGAGATGGAAATCAAAAATCAATAACAGATTGGAGAAGGCGTCTTGGCACAGTTATTGCAGCAGGACTGCTATGCAGGCTGAGGAGGAGGCTGCCCAGCTGAGGAGGCAGATCCCAGAAAGACAGAGGAGAATGAGGATGAGGATGAGACGTGCAATGCCTGTTCGATATGTTTGTCCAGTTGTGGACGAAGTACCCAGGAATATCACAACAAAGAACAAAAACTCAGTCACAAGTAAAAGTGCTGCATACCAAATCTGAATTGAGTAAAAGTGTCTGGGTATTGTCAGCAAAATGTAGGACTACTTAAAACGAAAAGTTCAAAGTACTCATTATGCAGAGTGACCCAATTTCAAGTGTTGTTATCATCATATACATGAATATGTATTGAGTATTAATTGATCAACGTCGGCTACATGTGAGCAGCATTTAAATGTTGTTGGGATTCACAGGACCACAGATGATTTATCATTTGGTAAAATCATCACTGCACATTTAAAGGCTTTTTCCTCTGCATGCTCTTTGTCTTCAAACAAAGAGAGCTAAGTGGCACCCATCTCCACAGGAGGTCTCACCTCACACCTCAGTGAGACTCAAGTCCCAAAACTTGATTGGACAAGACCTTTTACAGTGACATGTGACTCTGTGATGTCACAGGCATCGGTACAAGGACTGCTCCCTCCAAGGTTTCTTCCTCTTCTCTGCTCCAACCGTGGAGCAGTGCTCTCTTTACTCCAGCTGCTTCGGCAGCTAACACCTCTTCCCGTTTGGGCCTAGACAGCAGAGGCCCAAACCCCTGCTCCATAGCCCAAACCACTAAAGGGAGGGCAACTGATCACAGACTCTCTGGTAAACACAAGGTTTGCAAACCAGCTTTCCAGCAACAAGGAACTAAGTGAGGTAGCACCCAGTGTCTAACTCTGCAAGGACCCCGAGCGACCAGCTTCCTCGGATCAGAACCTTTGGAAACCTTTGGAACAAAGGACACAACAAAGACTGCACCTGGAACCATCTTCCCAGCCTTCTTCTGCCGTTAAACAAAGCAGCACCACCGAGTGACTCTTTCCTCCATCCATTCAAGGATCGGTAAGGTAACAACTGGGCATAGCTTATCACAGCTTTACAGGCTAAGCAAGACTGTTTGACTGTTGTATGTGATTTGATGCTGTTTACTGAGTATTGTTGTGATAGATTGCAGTTAGGTCATTGATTAGTTGGCTTCGCCAAAGCTAAGTGTTTAGTTTGCTAATACTGTTCACAAACAGATTCTTGCATGCAACTTAACAATCTCTGCACTAATTCAGACCGTTTGCAACACACATCACATTGACATAGACTCATTAACAAACAGGCTTTCAACAGAGCTACACCCAAACAGGAATCTCCAAGTTCCTGCTTCTTTTCCGTTGTCTTCGTCCTGACCACACGGTCAGACAAACACCTCCCCCTTGAAGCCAGCCTTGATTCGGCCATTTTGGTAGTTCTCTGTTGTCAGCCATTTTGTTTTGTAGGCCAAATGGCTACTTGATCACCACACCCGCCTTTGTCTTTCTTTCTCTTCTTTCTCTCTCTCTCTCTCTCTCTCTCACACACACACACACACACACACACACACACCAAGCTTGTATATAGTTAGTTAGAATTTGTGTGTTTTGGTTTGTTTTACTTATTTGTGAATAAATATAATTCTTTGGAATCATGCCTGCTGTCTGTTTAATGTTGTACAAGGGTGAATGAATAGTCAGCCTCTGCTGCGTCAAGAACTCCGAAATCCTTCAGGCATTACTGTTAATTCTGGTTGATGTCATTAATTTAATTATTAATCAAACTCCAAATTAATAGTTTAGCGTATTTTATGAGACTGATATCTTTAACTGGCTATCATTTTTCCCTTTACGGGAATGGTGCCCCACGAGGTGATTTAATGTTAATTAAGTCACATTATTTAACATAATTATTAATAATAATTATTAATTATTTCCGATAGCCAATTAAACCCCAACATATTTGGTGCCTCCGTGTGAAGCCTGGTGTGTTGACCCCAACATATTTGGTGCCATCGTATGAGGTAAATATATGTTGATTCCCAACAATGTTGTCATGGTAGAACTAATTTTAACACCTGTCACTGGTCAGTTTTCAATCAATCAATTTTATTTATAAAGCCCAATATCACAAATCACAATTTGCCTCACAGGGCTTTACAGCATACAACATCCCTCTGTCCTTATGACCCTCACAGCGGATCAGGAATAACTCCCCCAAAAAAACCCTTTAACGGGGGAAAAACGGTAGAAACCTCAGGAAGAGCAACTGAGGAGGGATCCCTCTTCCAGGACGGTCAGACGTGCAATAGATGTCGTACAGAACAGATCAACACAATAAAT
>NW_026079175.1:1487-2761 GCF_006386435.1 Epinephelus moara | reverse complement strand
ACATTTGACTATGGTCACTGGTGTTGCTAACTTCACGTTCCTCAGTATAGAGCTGCCAATAACCAGAGTTTTATCCTCAGCGGGTGTGTCGCTGAGTGGGGAAAAGCGGTTGGAAACGTGAACAGGCTGGTGGTGAGCCGTGGACTTCGGCTTGGAGCTGTGCCTCTGGCGAACCGTAACCCAACCTCCCGGCTGAATGGGAATTACCGGAGGACAGCTAGTAGAGGCTAAGGCTATGCTATGTGGCTCCGCACCGGCTACAGGGGGCTGGCTAACTACCGCAGCTACTGAATGGTTTTCCATGGTGCAGAGCCACGCTTCTAATTCACTAAGCCTCGCCCCCAAAGCAGCAAATAAGCTACACTTGTTACAATTACCACTGTCGCTAAAGGAGGCAGAGGCATAGCTAAATATTTGGCACACCGAGCAAGAAAGAGCAGAGGGAGAAGCCATCGCTAACTGTAAAGCTAATGTAGCTACCAAGGCTAGTAACGTGCAAACAACAGCTAAGAGATTAGCGAGAAAGTCGTAGAAAGGAGGAGAGCTATAAGTGCTTAAACAGAACCAGTGTGGGTTAAGACTTGAAGTAGACGTTAAAGCAACTGAAGTGAGAAAGCAGAAAGCAGGCTAGTAGAATTCACCAGAGCAGTGCAGAGACGCTGTCACAGAAACACCGGAAATGACACAATTCGCTTACCGCAATACATCAGCACGTCAGCATTCTCCTACAGCACTGGTGTACTAGTCTAATCTATAACAACACACAGCAACTTGTAAATATGAAACTTACAACATATAAAACAAACTATATGAAAAGTAACTATAGTTATCAAATAAATGTAGCTTGAGTAGAATGTACAGTATTTCCCTCTAAGTAAATGGAAATACCCAAAGTACATCAAATTTGTACTTAAGTACAGTAGCTACTTGAATAAATATACTTAGTTACTGTCCATCACTGCATTTGTGTCATCATTATGCTTTCTGTCTACATATTTATGGAGACTTGACAGTTTACTTGGTACACCTAGAAAAAACAACAGCAGTTTAATATTGTATTAAGTCTAACATTTTATTGAAGTGTTGAGTTTGTGGTGCAATTGAACTGTACTGGATTACACTGACAGCAGTTTCTCATTTAGTCTGTCCTCACCAATATAAATGGATCAAACAGGTCAGATGTGAAGAGGAAAAGTTTATTCAGCCACACTTCAGACATCAGGTATACAATTCATATCAGATAATCAATATTTAAAATGCTGTTGAATAAATAC
>NW_026079175.1:0-1306 GCF_006386435.1 Epinephelus moara | reverse complement strand
GTGTGTCTGTCTGGAGCTGGGTGGAGTTGGAGTCACCACTCACCTGCACACCTGCCAGCCATCAGTAATCAAGCCATCTCCACTCCACTCTGTATGAAAGCCCGGTCCAGTTCACATCTCGTCTGCTTACCTGCATGGTAGTGTGCTTTGGCTCATGATTCTTTGTCTTTTGAACTTTAGTTTTTGGTCATCTGTTAGCTCTCTGGATTTTGACTCTGTTCTCTGCCTCTTAGATTGCTCCTGTCTTGCTGCACTCAGCCTCACCCAGCCTCATACCACCACGTCCATACCCACCTGGATCCTTCTGGACATTCTCTGGACCCCTCAGACTCCGCAACCCCCACCCCACCCCGCTCCAGCTCCGCCCTTCTCTATTTACAATAAAAGACTTTCTTCATCTACCAGCAGCTTTTCTGAGTCTTATGTCTGCACTCTGAGTCCAGGTTTGACACTTCCTTTATGACATTGATGGGAGGGGTTAACATTTCACACCAGTGACCTGATCTCAGATTTGGAAGAGAAACTAATAAGCATAAGATCATTTGATCTCCCATCAAGAGAGAATCATTACTGAATTGCTTCCAAATCTTCCCTGATGCTTTCCAAACTCTCAGCTGCTCAGCGGTGCATTAATTCAATGAATTAGTGCAGTGCCCTTTTAAAATGTGCTTGTCCTGAATGGGCTGATTGCTCGGCCTCTGGTACATCATCCAAACAACTTTTGTATCTGCCTCATTATGGTGCAAAAGCTCACACAGCGAACATTTTTTGGACTTGATGAAGTAAAGCCTGCGATTTCCAGGAACAAACGTGTTCATTCTTAAAGTTACATCGCTGACGCTTGAAATGTTAGAGTTTGGTACAATGAAACATCTCCGGTCTGTCTTTCTTCATCTGTTGTGAAAACATAGCTTGATATGGGTTTTATTACAGGCTTGAGTGTTGTTTTGTCATACCTTGACAGTTTCGACGACTGCGTCTGTCGTCATCATCAGAAGCATCTACTAATGGTTTAAGTAGGGTGTCGGTGAAGATTCTCAGTCATCCAGGTCATGGTAATCGTTAGTGCTATATCGTTTCTTGAAGACATTTCGCCACTCATCCAAGAAGCTTCTTCAGTTCTAAATGACTGATACAGAGTTGCTGGCTTTAAACCCTGTGTGGGTGGGAACCCCTGCAGAGTCGTAGGGGTCAGGTGAGCTCTTGGAACCCCTGCAGAGTCGTAGGGGTCAGGTGAGCTCTTAGTTTCAGAGTCGTTAAGGTCACAATGTTAGTCGTTGGCCCACCTGGCCACCATGTGAGTCGT
>NW_026079174.1:0-1265 GCF_006386435.1 Epinephelus moara | reverse complement strand
TGTCGTCCAAAATCATGAAAAAAAGTCATACTATGTCGTCCAAAATCATGAAAAAAAGTCACAGTATGGTACTGTCGTCCAAAATCATGAAAAAAAAGTCATAGTATAATATGTCGTCCAAAATCATATGGTATGGCATCCAAAGCCATGAAAAAAAGTCATAGTATAGTGTGTTGTACATAATCATGAAAAAAAGGCATAGTACAAAATGTCGTCCAAAAACATGAAAAAATGTCATAGTATAGTATGTCGTCCAAAACTATGAAAAAAGTCATAGTATAGTATGTCGTCCAAAATCATGAATATAAGTCACGGTATGGTATGGCGTCCAAAAAAATGAAAAAAAGTCATAGTATAGTGTGTTGTCCATAATCATGAAAAAAAGGCATAGTATAGTATGTCATCCAAAACCATGAACCAAGGCATAGTATAGTATGTCGTCCAAAATCATGAAAAAAAGTCACAGTGTGGTACTGTCGTCTAAAATCATGAAAAAAAGTCATAGTATGGTACTGTCGTCCAAAATAAATCATGAAAAAAAGTCATAGTATGGTACTGTCGTCCAAAATCATGAAAAAACAGTCATAGTATAGTATGTTGTCCAAAACCGTGAAAAAATGTCATAGTCTAGTATGTCGTCCAAAACCATGACAAAGTCATAGTATAGTATGTCGTCCAAAATCATGAAAATAAGTCATGGTATGGTATGGCGTCCAAAACCATGAAAAAAAGTCATAGTATGGTGTGTTGTCCATAATCATGAAAACAGTCATAGTATAGTATGTCGTCCAAAATTATGAAAAAAGTCATAGTATAGTATGTCGTCCAAAATCATGAAAAACAGTCACAGTATAGTACGTCGTCCAAAATCATGAAAAAAGTCATACTACAGTATGTTGTCCAAAATCATGAAAAAAAGTCATAGCATGGTATGTCGTCCAAAATCTTGAAAGTAAGTCATGGTATGATATGGCGTCCAACACCATGAAAAAATGTCATAGTATAGTGTGTTGTCCATAATCATGAAGAAAAGACATAGTATAGTATGTCGTCCAAAACCATGAAAAAGTCATAGTATAGTATGTCGTCCAAAATCATGAAAAGAAGTCATGGTATGGTATGTCGTCCAAAACCATGAAAAAAAGTCATAGTATGGTGTGTTCTCCATAATCATGAAAAAAGTCATAGTATAGTATGTCGTCCAAAATTATGAAAAAAAGTCATAGTATAATATGTCGTCCTAGACCATGAAAAAAAGTCATAGT
>NW_026079173.1:0-1480 GCF_006386435.1 Epinephelus moara | reverse complement strand
GTCACACTCTGTCACACACTGTCACACACTGTCATACTCTGTTGCACACTGTCACACTCTGTCACACTCTGTCACACACTGTCACACACTGTTACCCTGTCAGTTTCATTGAACTACAAAAACACATCATAGTGAGCTGAGGTTTCTAGAACAAGACGAAGAGATGAACTCTGGACCAGAAGGTGCTCTTTATTTCACCTCAGCACAACTTCCTGTCAGACACTCTGACGTCCACACGGACAGGACGCCACTAACTGTGTTTACGACTGAACTCACTTTGACCACAACATGAACTGTGTCCCATCAGAACCTCTGAGATGTACACAAACAGTTATCACTGTGTGACATCATTGAGTTACGACACGTATCACAGCATGATGGGAAACTCCGCCTATTTAGCCACAACACACCACAACATGTTCAGTGCACAGTGACGTGTTCATCAGCTGCAAACTGATTAAAATCAGTTTTATACATTTGAGTCAAATTAACTCAAACATAACGGACAGGACATCTGCGTAAACTTTACATTAAACTTTGTGTCATGGACGGACGGAGGTCAAAGTTTGGACACAGAGGACAGTTTGGAGACGTCCCTGTTTGTGTCCATGACTGAGCAGGACTTTTACAGGTCAGTGAAAAACAAGGTTCAGGTTTATGATCAGGATGCTGCTGTTGTATCAGTGTACGGGACATGATGTCACAGTGATGTCACATAATGAGGGTACCGTGAGAGAGACTCACCGCAGGCAGAGCGAAGAATGAAACTCCGATCAGAGTGAAGGTCGCTGCCAGGAGGCGGCCATTCCAGGTGATGGGGAACTTGTCTCCATAGCCAATGGTTGTCAAGGTAATCTGACAGAGACGGAAACAGACCAATCAGATTGTTCCAGAGTTCAGACTAGTGTAAATGAGAGGCCACACCTGTATCTGACTGTACTGTGACATCATCATCTCATGTTTACTAAACAAACAAAACAACAATACATATTTATTGATCAACAAAAACACGAAGCTTCACCTTCAACCTAAATGTTACATAATGTACCTGTATCACCTAGGACACCTGTCTGTCCATCTGTCTGTCTGTCTGTCTGTGTGTGTCTATCAGTATCTCACCAGTCCCCACCAGAGGGCGTCTGCATACGTCTCAAACTGTTCGTTGTCCTCTTTCTCTGCCAAATAAACCAGGAAACTGGCCAGAATGAGACACAGGAAGCCAATATACCACGCCGTGATCAACTCCTGCAGAGGGACGGACACAAAGACATCATCAGAGACATCACGGTACAGTGAGACAAAGAGACAAAGAGACATCATCAGAAACATCACAGTACAGTGAGACTCAGAGACATCACGGTACAGTGAGACACAGAGACATCATAAGAGACATCACGGTACAGTGAGACACAGAGACATCATAAGAGACATCATCAGAGACATCAAGGTACAGTAAGACAAAGAGACATCATCAGAGACA
>NW_026079172.1:0-1256 GCF_006386435.1 Epinephelus moara | reverse complement strand
TCGAAGTTGTTCCACACGGAACTTTTTGATGACTGTAGTAGACTCTGCATGTTTCTCCTGTTTGTAGAAGAGCATCAAACTAGCTGGTAGCCCATCTCACACCACTGTAGCAATCCTAGACTGCCCTCGTGCGGTTAGGAGCTGAATTGCATGTCAAATAAAGGGGGGAAATAAGACGGCGAATAGTAATAGTCGCATTAAAAAATCGATTTTTCAAAATAAAACGACTATTCGAAAATTCGAAAATCGTGACCCATCCCTAGTATTCAGTAAGGAGGTAATATATGATGGCATCTTGCCAATTAAAGCTCTATAAATGAATATGAACCAGTGCCTGTCACGTCTCACAGTTAGAGGAGCCCAGCCCACCTTTTCATATAAAATACAATGATGAGTGGAGTAACTGTCACCAGTAATGAATCTGAGGGCAGAGTGATAAACGGAATTTAGAGGAACAAGTGTGGAGGCAGAGGCATTCCTGTAAACAACATCACCATAATCTAAAACAGATTGAAAAAAAATGGCGTTAATGATCCGTTTTCTGTAAAACATCAGAAAATTTGTTTTGTTCCTGTACAGGAAACCAAGTTTTTGTCTTAGTTTGTTTGTCACAGAATCAATGTGGGATTTGAATTTGAGTTTGTGATCTAACCAGATACCAAGATACTTGTATTCAGAGACTCTTTTCATACTGTGTCCTGTCAAAGTGATGATATTTATGCTATGGTCATCAATATCTGCAACTCTAGAAAATAACATGTATTTGGTATTATTTGGATTGAGAACCAGTTTCAAGTGAAACAGAGTATGTTGTACTTGATCAAAAGCTTGCTGAAGGGTTTGAATAGCTGAAAGTGCCGTGTTAGCCGAGCAGTACAGAACTGTATCATCAGCGTAAAGATGGGCGTTACAGTTTGTGATGGTGGATGCAATATTATTGATATATGTTGTAAATAAAACAGGACCCAGTATTGAACCTTGAGGGACTCCTTTTGACAATGTCAGGTAATTAGAATGATTATTACTTAAGACAACCCATTGCTGCCTCTGTGACAGGAAGTCCTGGAACCATTTGCAAGACTCAGAATTAAAACCAACTTCACTTAACCTCTGAAGGAGCAAAGAATGGTCAACGGTTAATATAGTTTTACAGTAAGCAAAGAATGGTCAACGGTTAATATAGTTTTACAGTAGAATCCAGAAGCTCAAATAACATGAGCAATCAGACAATAACACAGCGTGTCTAATAAATCCAC
>NW_026079171.1:0-1279 GCF_006386435.1 Epinephelus moara | reverse complement strand
AATAAAAAAAGTCATAGTATAGCATGTCAAAAAATTTTTAAAAACGTCATAGTATAGCATGTTGAAAAAAATTTAAAAAACCCTTGTAGTATAGCATGTCGAAAAAATTTAAAAAAACCTCATAGTATAGCATGTCGAAAAAAATAAAGAAAACCCTCGTAGTATAGCATGTCGGAAACATTTAAAAAACGTCATAGTATAGCATGTCGAAGAAAAAAAAGTCATAGTATAGCATGTTGAAAAAATTAAAAAAAAACATCATACTATAGCATGTCGAAAAAATAAATAAAAAAAACATCATACTATAGCATGTCGAAAAAATAAATAAAAAAAAGTCATAGTATAGCATGTCAAAAAAATTTAAAAAAACGTCATATTGTCGAATTTTTTTTAAAAAACATCATAGTATAGCATGTCAAAAAAATAAAAAACGTCATAGTACAGATTGTCGAACTTTTTTTAAAAAACATCATAGCATAGCATGTCGTAAAAATTAAAAAAAAAAAGACATAGTATAGCATGTCGAAAAATTTAAAACACATACTATAGCTTGTTGTAAAAATTAAAAAAAAAAAAGTCATATAGCATGCGTCATAGTATAGCATGTCGAAAAAATAAAAAACGTCATAGTACAGATTGTCGAACTTTTTTTAAAAAACATCATAGCATAGCATGTCGTAAAAATTAAAAAAAAAAGACATAGTATAGCATGTCGAAAAATTTAAAAAACATACTATAGCTTGTTGTAAAAATTAAAAAAAAAAAAGTCATATAGCATGTCGAAAAAATATGAAAAACGTCATAGTATAGCATGTCGAAAAATAAAAAACCTCATAATATAGATTGTGGAATTTTTTTTTAAAAACATAGTATAGCATGTCGAAAAATAAAAAACGTCATAATATAGATTGTGGAATTTTTTTTAAAAAACATCATAGTATAGCATGTCGGAAATGTTTTAAAAAAAGTCATAGTATAGCATGTCAAATTTAAAAAAAAAAAAAAGTCATCGTATAGCATGTCGAAAAATAAAAAACGTCATAACATAGATTGTGGAATTTTTAAAAAAAAACATCATAGTATAGCATGTCGAAATGTTTTTAAAAAAAAGTCAGTATAGCATGTTGGANAGCATGTCAAATTTAAAAAAAAAAAAAGTCATCGTATAGCATGTCGAAAAATAAAAAACGTCATAACATAGATTGTGGAATTTAAAAAAAAAAAACATCATAGTATAGCATGTCAAAATGTTTTTAAAAAAAAGTCAGTATAGCATGTT
>NW_026079170.1:17436-20400 GCF_006386435.1 Epinephelus moara | reverse complement strand
CTGTCTCCATGTCTGTCTCCATGTCTCCATGTCTCCATGTCTGTTTGTCTCCATGTCTATTTGTAGGTCTGTCTGTATGTCTGTCTGTCTCATTGTGTATCTCTCTGTCTGTCTCCACGTCTGTCTGTCTGTCTGTCTGTCTGTCTGTCTGTTTGTGTCCATTTCTGTCTGTTTGTGTCCATGTCTGTCTGTCCATGTCTGTCTGTTTGTCTCAATGTTTGTCCGTCCATGTCTGTCTGGTTGTCTCCACGTTTGTCCGTCCATGTCTGTCCAAGTCTGTGTGTGTCTCCATGTCTGTCTCCATGTGTGTGTGTCTGTCTGTCTTTCTCCCGTCTCCCTGTCTCCATCTCTGTCAATCTTCATGTATGTATGTCTTTCTCTGTGACCGTCTGTTTGTCTCCATGTCTGTCTCTCTGTCTCCATGTCTACATGTCTGTCTGTCTCCATGTCTGTTTGTATGTCTGTCTCCATGTCTGTCTGTCTGTCTGTCTGTCCCCATGTCTGTCTTTCTGTCTGTGTGTCTTTTTCCCGTCTACCTGTCTCCATGTCTGTTCGTCTGTCTCCATGTCTGTGGATCTCCATGTATGTATTTCTGTCTGTCTGATTGTCTGTTTGTCTCCATGTCTGACTGTCTGCCTGTCTCCATGTCTGACTGTCTGCCTGTCTCCATGTCTGTTGTCTGTCTCCATGTCTGTCTATCCATGTCTGTTTGTCTGTCTCCAAGTCTGTCTGTCTATGTCTGTCTATCTATCTGTCTTTCCATGTGTCTCCATGTCTTTCTGTCCAAATCTTTCTGTCCAAGTCTGTCTGTCTGTCCGTCTGTCTAAGTCCGTCTGTCGAACTCTGTTTGTCTGTCTGTCCATGTCTGTCTAATTCTGTCTGACCAAGTCTGTTTGTCTGTCTGTCCATGTCTGCATAATTCTGTCTGTCCATGTCTGTCTAATTCTGCCTGTCCAAGTTTGTTTTTCTGTCTCCAAGTCTGTCTGTCCAAGTCTGTTTGTCTGTCTCGAAATCTTTATGTCCATGTCTGTCTATCTGTCTGTCTCAATGTCTGTCTGTCTTTCTCCATGTCTTTCTTTTTGTCTCCATGTCTGTCTGTCTCCATGTCTTTCTGTCCAAGTNTGCCTGTCTCCATGTCTGACTGTCTGCCTGTCTCCATGTCTGTTGTCTGTCTCCATGTCTGTCTATCCATGTCTGTTTGTCTGTCTCCAAGTCTGTCTGTCTATGTCTGTCTATCTGTCTGTCTTTCTATGTCTGTCTGTCTGTCTCCATGTCTGTCTGTTTGTCTCCATGTCTTTCTGTCCAAATCTTTCTGTCCAAGTCTGTCTGTCTGTCCGTCTGTCTAAGTCCGTCTGTTGAACTCTGTTTGTCTGTCTGTCCATGTCTGTCTAATTATGTCTGACCAAGTCTGTTTGTCTGTCTGTCCGTGTCTGTCTAATTCTGTCTGTCCATGTCTGTCTAATTCTGTCTGTCCAAGTCTGTTTTTCTCTCTCCAAGTCTGTCTGTCCAAGTCTGTTTGTCTGTCTCCAAGTCTTTATGTCCATGTCTGTCTATCTGTCTGTCTCAATGTTTGTCTGTCTTTCTCCATGTCTGTCTTTTTGTCTCCATGTCTGTCTGTCTCCATGTCTATCTGTCCAAGTCTTTCTTTTCAAGTCTTTCTTTCTGTCTGTCCATGTCTGTCTGTCTGTCTCCATGTTTGTCTGTCTATCCAAGTCTGTTTGTCTGTGTGTCCATGTCTGTCTAAGTCTGTCTGTCCAAGTCTGTTTGACTGTCTGTCTAAGTCTGTCTGTTTGTCTCCATGTCTGTCTGTCTCCACGTGTTTTTGTCCAAGTCTTTCTGTCCAAGTCTGTCTGTCTGTCTGTCTGTCTGTCTCCATGTCTGTCTTTCTCCATGTCTTTTTGTTCAAGTCTTTCTGTCCAAGTATTTCTGTCTGTCTGTCTGTCTGCGTCCATGTCTGTCTATCTCCATGTCTGTCTGTCGTGTGTCTCAATGTCTGTCTGTCTGTCTGTCTGTCTGTCTGTTTGTGTCCATTTCTGACTGTTTGTGTCCATGTCTGTCTGTCCATGTCTGTCTGTTTGTGTCAATGTTTGTCCGTCCATGTCTGTCTGGTTGTCTCCACGTTTGTCCATCCATGTCTGTTCAAGTCTGTGTGTGTCTCCATGGCTGTCTCCATGTGTGTGTGTCTGTCTGTCTTTCTCCCGTCTCCCTGTCTCCATCTCTGTCAATCTCCATGTATGTATGTCTTTCTCTGTGACCGTCTGTTTGTCTCCATGTCTGACTGTCTGCCTGTCTCAATGTCTGTCTGTCTGTCTGTCTGTCTCCATGTCTGTCTGTCTGTCTGTCTTTGTGTTTGTCTGTTTCTGTCTGTTGTCTGTCTCCATGTCTGTCTGTCCATGTCTGTCTGTTTGTCTCCATGTCTGTCCGTGCATGTCTGTCTGTTTGTCTCCATGTCTGTCCGTCCGTCCATGTCTGTCCAAGTCTGTTTGTCTGTCTCCAAGTCTGTGTGTCCATCTCTGTCTATCTGTCTGTCTCCATGTCTGTCTGTCCATGTCTGTCTGTCTGTCTCCATGTCTGTCTGTTTGTCTCCATGTCTTTCTGTCCAAGTCTTTCTGTCCAAGTCTGTCTGTCTGTCTAAGTCTGTTTGCCTGTCTGTTCATGTCTGTCTAAGTCTGTCTGTCCAAGTCTGTCTGTCTGTCTGTCTGTCTGTCTGTCTGTCTGTCCAAGTCTGTTTGCCTGTCTGTCCATGTCTGTCTAATTCTGTCTGTCCAAGTCTGTTTGTCTCTGTCTCCATGTCTGTCTGTCTGTCTCTATGTCTTTCTGTCCAAGTCTTTCTGTCTGTCTGTCCATGTCTGTCTGTCTGTCTGTCGTCTGTCTCCATGTCCGTCTGTCTGTGTCGTCTCTCTCCATGTCTGTCTGTCTGTCTGTGTGTTGTCTGTCTCCATGTCTGTCTGTCTGTCTGTCTGT
>NW_026079170.1:15323-17340 GCF_006386435.1 Epinephelus moara | reverse complement strand
AAAGCTGGATGAGAGCGTTTTAAAAACGTATATATACTAAACAGAAAAAAAAGATTTAAAACTTACCTATAAACTGAAAGGAAACTATATCTCCAAACTAAAACGAATTAATTACTTAAAAACTTATCTACAGTACATGTGAATTTATTCATTTATTTATTTTGGAAGAAGAAGGACATGGAAGTTTGGTAAGAATATTTGAAAAATGTACCTATACTAAGCAGGAAAAAGGATATAAAACTTATCTATAAACCAAAAAGAAACTTATCTCCAAGCTAAAAGAAACAAATTACTTAAAAACATACCTTCAGTACATGCATTTTCTTTCCTTTTTTTCTTTTGTTTTTGAAGAAGTAGGAAATGAAAGTTGGAAGTTGGGTGAAAGTGTTTTAAAAACTTATCTATACTAAGCAGAAAAGAAGGATAACTTATCTATAAACCAAAAGGAAACTTATCTCCAAACTAAAAGAAAGAAATTACTTAAAAACTTATCTACAGTACATGTGAATTTATTCATTTATTTATTTTGGAAGAAGGAGGACATGGAAGTTGGGTGAGAATGTTTGAAAAACGTACCTATACCAAGCAGGAAAGAAGGATATAAAACTTATCTATAAACCAAAAAGAAACTTATCTCCAAGCTAAAAGAAACAAATTACTTAAAAACTTACAGTACATGATAATTTTTTATTTATTATTTTTTTGAAGAGGGAATTGAAAGTTGAATGAAAGTGTTTCAAAAACTTATCTATAAACTGAAAGGAAACGTATCTCAAAACTAATAAGAAAGCTAATAAGTTTTTTTTGTTTGTTTGTTGGTTTGTTTTTTGGAAGTAGAAGAAGATGATTGAAATGAATGTTGGGTGAAAGTGTTTAAAAACTTATCTAGGCCTATACTAAGCAGGAAATAAAGATTTAAAACTTACTGTATCTATAAACTAAAAGAAAACGTATCTCCAAACTCCAAAATGTAATTGTCTTCGGCCTATGACCGATTCACAGCCGTGACGATATACAGTACAACATCACTCCCTCCCGTGTGATATTGCTTCAATATCAGCCTGGACGCAGGACGCGTACATGCAGCCCGTGATATACAGTTAAATAAATCGGTCTCTTGTTCCACCAAAACAAAATACCATACAATTTTAAATGTTAAGAATAAGTTTATCTAATATCATACAATTTGAAATTCAAAGGACCAGATGTTTGCGCATGAATTAAATCAAAACAACTCAGAAACGTTCCCTGGTTTGATTACACCTGTGCGTCATGTGTCCTGACGTCCGCTCCTAACAGTTCCATCGTCTCCATGGTGACAACTAAATAACATTTGTGATATTATTTGAAATTCGGCCCAGTCGCCATCTTCGTTTTTCGGCAAATTCAGTCACAAATTGTCACATTTGGAAGATGTGACCCCTCAAACATGTGAAAAACATAAAAGTGTTTTCAAATCACTACATTAGGCTAATTGTTAATATATTCCACACATGTTCCGGTATATTCAACATATTCTGTCCAAAAAATAATCTACACGAGAAATCGTGAATTAGCGTCTGTTTTCACCAAAGTTTTCCAACAGGAGTTTTCCAACAGGCCTAATAACATGGTGTGAACTGTGCACCTTAAAATTCAAACATTATACGAATCTCTACACCGATAAGGCTTTTAACACTTTAAGAGGTCGAATCAACAAGTAAAACACTAAAATAAATAAACACTAAAAAGTTGTCTTACCTGCTCGGCTGATGTCCAGTCCATACAGGAGCTCCTCCAGGGTCCGGGGTCTGCTGAGGGCCATCGTCGGGTTCTTCGGTTTCCCACAAAATGTAGAAATCCAAAAGTTTTAACAAACTTTTCTCCAACAAAATCTGCTTTCTGTCTCAAAACTCAAGAGTTATTTTTCCACAGGTTGGCTCTGGTTCAAATCCAAGTGCAAAGGGAGCGATCAGAATAATGTGAAGGCTTTATATACCCGACCTCGGCTGGGTCATCGTTCTGTTTCCATGACATT
>NW_026079170.1:11657-14712 GCF_006386435.1 Epinephelus moara | reverse complement strand
TCTGTCTGATTGTCTGTTTGTCTCCATGTCTGACTGTCTGCCTGTCTCCATGTCTGACTGTCTGCCTGTCTCCATGTCTGTTGTCTGTCTCCATGTCTGTCTATCCATGTCTGTTTGTCTGTCTCCAAGTCTGTCTGTCTATGTCTGTCTATCTGTCTGTCTTTCTATGTCTGTCTGTCTGTCTCCATGTCTGTCTGTTTGTCTCCATGTCTTTCTGTCTAAATCTTTCTGTCCAAGTCTGTCTGTCTGTCCGTCTGTCTAAGTCCGTCTGTCGAACTCTATTTGTCTGTCTGTCCATGTCTGTCTAATTATGTCTGACCAAGTCTGTTTGTCTGTCTGTCCATGTCTGTCTAATTCTGTCTGTCCATGTCTGTCTAATTCTGTCTGTCCAAGTCTGTTTTCCTGTCTCCAAGTCTGTCTGTCCAAGTCTGTTTGTCTGTCTCCAAGTCTTTATGTCCATGTCTGTCTGTCTGTCTCAATGTTTGTCTGTCTTTCTCCATGTCTGTCTTTTTGTCTCCATGTCTGTCTGTCTCCATGTCTTTCTGTCCAAGTCTTTCTTTTCAAGTCTTTCTTTCTGTCTGTCCATGTCTGTCTGTCTGTCTCCATGTCTGTCTGTCTGTCTGTCTGTTTCTCTCCATGTCTGTCTATCTGTCTGTCTAAGTCTGTCTGTCCATGTCTGTCTAAGTCTGTCTGTCCAAGTCTGTTTGTCTGTCTGTGCATGTCTGTCTAAGTCTGTCTGTCCAAGTCTGATTGTCTCTCTGTCCATGTCTGTGTAAGTCTGTCTATCCAAGTCTGTTTGTCTGTGTGTCCATGTCTGTCTGTCTCCATGTCTGTCTGTCTCCATGTCTGTTTGTATCCATGTCTGTCTGTCTCTATGTTTGTCTGTCTGTCTGTCTCCATGACTATCTGTCTGTCTCCATGACTGTTTGTCTGTCTCCATGTCTGTCTGTATGTCTGTCTCCTTGTCTGTCTGTCTGTCTGTCTGTCTGTCGTCTTTCTCCATGTCTGTCTGTTTGTCTCCATGTCTGTCTGTCCATGTCTGTCTGTCTGTCTCCATGTCTGTCTGTCCAAGTCTGTCTGTCTGTCTTTCCAAGTCTGTCTGTTTGTCTCCATGTCTGTCTGTCTCCATGTGTTTTTGTCCAAGTCTTTCTGTCCAAGTCTTTCTGTCTGTCTGTCTGTCTGTCTGTCTGTCTCCATGTCTGTCTGTCTCCATGTCTGTCTGTCCAAGTCTGTCTGTCTTTCTTTCCAAGTCTGTTTGTCTGTCTCCATGTCTGTTTGTCCAAGTCTGTTTGTCTATCTCCATGTCTGTCTGTCCAAGTCTTTTTGTCTGTCTGTCCATGTCTGTCTGTCCAAGTCTGTTTTTCTGTCCGAGTCTGTTTTTCTGTCCAAGTCTGTCTGTCTGTGGGTGGTCTAGGGAGAAGTGACTCTGAAGACTTGTGTTGTGTTGTGTTGTGTTGTACACATATTCAGCAGTAAATACATGTCTCTAAACACAATACACATACATCTGTTTTACATCATTGTTTCAACTGGTCATGTTTAGACAAATTAAGGTATTGATTAGAGACATCATGAGAGAATAGTTTTCACGTCTCCTAAAGCACGTGGCTTTAAAGTCTGAACATATCTCCGAACTAAAAGGGACAAATCTATAGTACATGCTGAGAATTTTTTATTTTCTATTTTTGTTTTGTTTTTGAAGAAGGAAATTAAAGTTGAAAGCTGGATGAGAGCGTTTTAAAAACGTATATATACTAAACAGAAAAAAAAGATTTAAAACTTACCTATAAACTGAAAGGAAACTATATCTCCAAACTAAAACGAATTAATTACTTAAAAACTTATCTACAGTACATGTGAATTTATTCATTTATTTATTTTGGAAGAAGAAGGACATGGAAGTTTGGTAAGAATATTTGAAAAATGTACCTATACTAAGCAGGAAAAAGGATATAAAACTTATCTATAAACCAAAAAGAAACTTATCTCCAAGCTAAAAGAAACAAATTACTTAAAAACATACCTTCAGTACATGCATTTTCTTTCCTTTTTTTCTTTTGTTTTTGAAGAAGTAGGAAATGAAAGTTGGAAGTTGGGTGAAAGTGTTTTAAAAACTTATCTATACTAAGCAGAAAAGAAGGATAACTTATCTATAAACCAAAAGGAAACTTATCTCCAAACTAAAAGAAAGAAATTACTTAAAAACTTATCTACAGTACATGTGAATTTATTCATTTATTTATTTTGGAAGAAGGAGGACATGGAAGTTGGGTGAGAATGTTTGAAAAACGTACCTATACCAAGCAGGAAAGAAGGATATAAAACTTATCTATAAACCAAAAAGAAACTTATCTCCAAGCTAAAAGAAACAAATTACTTAAAAACTTACAGTACATGATAATTTTTTATTTATTATTTTTTTGAAGAGGGAATTGAAAGTTGAATGAAAGTGTTTCAAAAACTTATCTATAAACTGAAAGGAAACGTATCTCAAAACTAATAAGAAAGCTAATAAGTTTTTNCAGTACATGATAATTTTTTATTTATTATTTTTTTGAAGAGGGAATTGAAAGTTGAATGAAAGTGTTTCAAAAACTTATCTATAAACTGAAAGGAAACGTATCTCAAAACTAATAAGAAAGCTAATAAGTTTTTTTTGTTTGTTTGTTGGTTTGTTTTTTGGAAGTAGAAGAAGATGATTGAAATGAATGTTGGGTGAAAGTGTTTAAAAACTTATCTAGGCCTATACTAAGCAGGAAATAAAGATTTAAAACTTACTGTATCTATAAACTAAAAGAAAACGTATCTCCAAACTCCAAAATGTAATTGTCTTCGGCCTATGACCGATTCACAGCCGTGACGATATACAGTACAACATCACTCCCTCCCGTGTGATATTGCTTCAATATCAGCCTGGACGCAGGACGCGTACATGCAGCCCGTGATATACAGTTAAATAAATCGGTCTCTTGTTCCACCAAAACAAAATACCATACAATTTTAAATGTTAAGAATAAGTTTATCTAATATCATACAATTTGAAATTCAAAGGACC
>NW_026079170.1:3602-8803 GCF_006386435.1 Epinephelus moara | reverse complement strand
ACTGGAGGTGACTGCTGACACTTTCTCTTTGTTTCTGTGGACCAAATACGATGACTTCAGTCTTGTCTGAATTTAGCTGGAGAAAGTTGTTTTGCATCCACACACTGACCTGTTGGATGCAGTGACAGAGTGAATCCACTGGTCCATATTCACCTGCTGTCAGTGAGACATAGATCTGAGTGTCATCTGCGTAATTGTGGTAGGACACATTATTACTTTGTATTAACTGGCCTAAAGGCAGCATGTAGAGATTGAACAGCAGGGGTCCCAGGATTGACCCTTGGGGCACCCCACAGGTCAAGGCCATGTAGTCTGAGACACAGTTACCAATTTCAACAAAGTACTTCCTGTCTTCCTGGAAAGATGGTCTTTTCATAAAGCTGGGCTGTCAATGCAGAAAAAAGACGCAAATACTTTTAAATTTGGTGCTACATGAGTAGAGAAAACAGAGGAAAAGGAATGTGACATTGGTTTTTGCCCAAAAGATAAAAAAGCTACAATTACCTGAATACAAGGCACTGCCCTGGATCAATAAACGCTTAGGCTGGTGGGTGATGTAATGCAAGCTCATCTGTTTTGACACAGGAAACAACATAGCGGCTGAATGGTAACAAATGATCTTGAATTACAGTTTAAATGGGCAACGCAGTAACAGAATCTTGGTTCATATTTGATCAGCACTTAGTTTTACTGTTTGACCTGAATTTTTCTCAGCCTCCATTTTTAATATACAGGAAACAGTATGGTGCCTGCTTACTGTTGATAAATTCTTGTATTGCAGCCAAATAGTGCACTTAAATACGTTCCTGAGGAAAAAACTTAACCATGCACCAACAGTCATTAAATGATAACAGTTCTTAAAAGAACAGGACGTGACTACTTGCTGGTGTTCAGGTTTATGGCTGATATTGCCATGTCTGTCGTGCTCTAAAACATTAGCTAATTTTTGTTCTTTGTCTTCATGCTGATCAGAAAAAAAGTCTGTTGGTGACCTGGCAGCTTCAGCTTTCTGAAACATTCTTCCCATCTACCATGAAAGCAGCGCAACTGAAAGGTCTTTCTACCGATTTCACCCTCGTTTCCCATTTCCCCTCCATCTCTCTGTTTAAAAAGGTCCACAGAAATTTGGCCACCCATCATTATATATTTCTCCTTTGTCTATCTTTCACCATCATTTTCAGTTGACACAGGAGCTTTGGTGGCGGTTGGTAGGAACAGTGAACATTTCTCATGTCGATCAAGAAAGTGCCAGTCTAAGAGTTGTTATATTTGTACATTGATGTACAACAACCTGTAGAGCTGTGTCATCCATCATTTTTGTGGTGGTGTCCTGGTTCTCTCTTTTTTTGGCTCTGTCACAGGAAAACAACGTCAGCATTCACATTCCCACAAAACTCCGATTGGATCGATTGTAGGCTTGGGTGGTATCACAATATTACTGTATACCAGGGTATTTAGAAATCCTGATACTAAGAATTTTTGATACAATCAAAATACAGACACTCATCTTTCTATTAACTCATACAGAGATGCTGCATTGAGGGTGTATTATTGTATGGTGTGCACAGCATGCACCACCAGAGGCCAGTCTTTAAGGGTAAACAGGCAGCTGAGCTGAGAAACATGGCGACTGCTAGTGGTGGGGATAACATTACAGGACTGTAAAAAACTGGCCAGTAATAGCAGAGAAAGACTGAGAGGAAAAAAAACAAAAAACATATTAAGTGCCACACACAAATACCTTCAAACACCCCGGTGAAATTTCACATGACAGTCCAAAGACAAGACTGTCTTTGTATTGTCATGTACTGAAGCCATATTTTAATAATAATAAATAATATTATATAAATATAATATATACTTATAAATAATATTTTATTTTATTTATATTGGATGTAAAGGCGAGTTATCACCCTTTGCACACTGGGGTTAGAAACTGGAAACAAAAAATAAATGTCATCTAAAATTTGTAACTAAAAAAGGCTGTAACTAAAAAAGTATTTCACTTTTCAGAAACAGCTGTAAATTGTCCTTCCTAAAGACAGTCAGAGAAGCTAAAAGACAATTCTTAAGTACATGAATAGCTATAATTCATCCTACCCAGTGTACAAACTGAATTGTGATCACAGCAGGGGATATATTTACGGTCTAAGCATCCAGATTTAATACGTGACTCTGACAAAGGTTCTCAAACTGAATTTAAAAACACACACTTGCACATATTCCAAGAGCTGCTGGAGCATAAATATGCAACAAGGAAAGCTATCTTTAGAGCAAATGCATAATTTAGTCAATCCTCTGTCCTCCATCCAAGACTATTATCACAGTGTATAGCCTTCCATCACACCACAGACTCAACAGAGTCATTATTCAATAAAAGTGAATGGAAATAAAGGAGCTGAGTGTAGCTGGGAGTTAACATTACAGTCATGATTTAAGAATATCATCACTTTTACTTTGATCTACAATCAGGTTTACCAGCAGTACATTTTTAAAACCCATGGAGCTTAAGTCCTGGACACACTAAAAATACTGACCTGATGATGGCACTAAATTCAAAGTCAGAGGATTACCAAAGTTTTTACAATTCATCCTGTGGGGAACATAAACCGTATTTTGTGGGAACTACATTTTATCACAACCCATGCAGTAGCTGATTTAATTAAAAACCAAAAATGAGAATCTCTTGGTAGTGACAGAGGAAAAGTCAGAGGATCACCAAAGTCAGTATGAGTCATCCTCTGGGAAACATGAATATCTGTACAAAAGGTTATGTTGTATAAATATTTCAGTCTGAACCAAAGCAGTGACCAACCAACATTGCCATTGTTGGAGCTGCTGGCACAGCTTCAAATAAATATGGAAAAGGGGTCATTTCAAACAAAAATCTGACTTTTCATGGATCCAGTGACACCATTTACATTATCATTATGTCCACTATACATGCATGTTCAAATGTTAATGGAGCGAAACATGCTTCTGAGTTCTTATACCAGTCAGTAGACGCTTCACAATTACAAGAGTTTCAGTTATTTGGATCAACCTGCATGAAGAGTCCAGGCAGCTAAATCTTCATCATCTTTACCTAGAGTTGCCACCTGTCCCGTTTTTCCCAGAATTGTTCTCTTTTTTCATCAGCTGTCCCGGGAAAAAAAAAATCTCTCCCGGGACACAATTTGTCCCGTTTTTTGGGGAAAATGCAGCAGCAGCAGGCCAAGGAGTCCATCCAGAATCAGTGCAACAGGCTCAAAAATATCTGTGTCAGAAAGACAACAAAGAGGTAAGAGGAGCTGTGGGAAGTCCTAACAGTTCACTTAGTATATTTGCACATCCAATCATGTTTTAATTTGTAATTGTCTACCAAATAAAATCCTGACGAATTTCTTTACAATCCATTATACAGATCTTGTTATCAGTCACTTCATATAGTGAGGAATATCGTATCTTACCACGTCTTAGGCTTGCGTGTGTTTCTCCCTGTCTATTCACATTTGTAACGTTAGTCCAGCTTTCAAGATGCAAATATCTCCATATTGTCCAGTTGACACTCCATTAAACTTTGTATGACAAGACCAGTGCACTTACCTTTGCACACCCAAACAACTGAGGCCTAATTATGCTTGCTAACAGGGCCATAGTCACCATATACATTGAGGGGGACACGTACCCCCCCCCCAACTGCAATCAAAGTGGCACATATTATCTTGGAGGACATCATTGCACTTGGTTGACTATTTTTCTATGATCTTAGATGTAAATATTGCATGTTTCTTTCAGATAAAACACATTTTTGACTTGTGAATGAGTCAATGGAATTTCTTGCAATAATGAAAAAATACTGGCATCATGTCTGCCTGGCACAAACCACATGTTTTGGACAGCTGTGAAGTGACAGAATGTCTCACCATCATGGTTCTTATATTGCCAGATTCCGGAGAGTCTCCCCTCTTCATATATGGCAGAATATGTCAACTTCCAACTTGCTTTGGTGAGATACATGTAAAAATGTAAGAATTTAGTCACACAGATTTGTTTTTTTCATTGATATAAAAATTAATATAAAATACAGGCACATAGAAGGACATGGAATGATGGCAAATCTGGTCTCCTATGTCCGAACTTCATGTTCATTGGTCAGTCTGAACTGGTAATAATGGCCGAGCCCTCTGCCTCAAACATTTGGTCAAGTGTCCCTTTTTTTCACAAATTCAAGGTGGCAACCCTATCTTTACCCTCTCTTATTGTCAGTGATTATATTGTCCTGAAGACAACAGGAAAAGCCAACATCTTGAGCAAACTGCTCTTCTGCTTGTCTCTGTGCACCAACAGAGGCAGACTGAAGGAAACAACTTGAATTACTTAATTAATTTTTGTACCTGTCTGACTCAGATATACAATAATGACGTGATACAAAACATCCTGTTCTTCAAGTCTGATTCAGATGATTTGCATTGTTGTATCAGTTACAATGAAAGAGATAAAACAATGGTATTCTCTGCCTTCTCTGAAGGAAAACACAACAAAGCTACTTTTAATGAATGCATGACTTCACATGCATTTGAATGTAGTGGGTGTGCTGCTATGAGAACAGGCCTTACTGCTGTTGTTTATTCTTTGGTTACATTCCTAAACCATAGCATAGGTATGGCAAAAAAAGGAGGTGACCAAGGCACTCTTGAGGTCCAAAGATTAAAAAGCCTTTATTTGAAGTGGCTAATACATTGTAAAAGATAAAATGCACCTACGCGTTGCGGCACACAGTCTTCATCAGGGTGACAAATCAGTAGTGTTGTAGTCAAGACTGCACCAACCGAGACCAAGACCTTACCGAGACCAGAGAGTACCAAGACCGAGACAAGACCAAGACATTTAGAGGTCGAGACCAAGACAAGACCAAGACTTTTGAAGGTCGAGACTGAGACAAGACCAAGACCATATATATCAAAGGAAAATCATAAAAAACATCAAAATGTGAGTTTTTTTTATTTAAGTTTGCTTTTAACCCTATGGGCCCTAGGTGTTTTTGGGGTATTTTTTACTGCCTTTACTTTTAAGCTCATATCACAGTCATTATAAAGGCTACATACACATGCTATATCTTGTTTTTTTTTTCAGGACAATCTGGGCTAACCAGATTTGCCATCATTTCATGTCCTTCTATGTGCCTGTATTTTATATTAATTTTTATATCAATGAAAAAA
>NW_026079170.1:1810-3042 GCF_006386435.1 Epinephelus moara | reverse complement strand
ATGAAGTGACTGATAACAAGATCTGTATAATGGATTGTAAAGAAATTCCTCAGGTTTTTATTTTGTAGACAATTGATCTGGATTTATAGCGTGATGGGATGACAGCACAATAATGTGTGTGGTATCACTGGAAAGCTCTGGTCCTGCACTTTCATGTGATATGCGTGGCATTTCTGTGCGACCCTGCATTCGCGAGTAATCCATCCAAGAGTATTGTGTGTGCAGAGCTGTATGAAAGCTCTGTTATACATAATTTTAGTGTAAATTTATCTTTTTTTTTTTCGCTGTGAAAACATTGGACTACTGACAAGTGCTTGGCCTCGTCAGAAAGCTACAATTCCGTGGTTTCATGTGATATGCGTGGGTTCTCGCTGTGACGTTCGCGGAGAAAATCAGTAGAGAAGAACAGGTGTGAATTTGGACGCACTATGCGTCGTTCGGGCCCATAGGGTTAAATAAATATAACAACAAAAACAACATCTGCTCTGTTGTTGCAGAGCACAATGAAACAAATCTTAGAGTTCACACAGCCTCTCCTCCTGCCGTCTCCATCCTCTGTGTGCAGGGGGCGTGTCAGTCACTCACACTGACAACGGGCAGGTAGCAGCTGCAGCTGGGGGAAATCTTTATGCTATCAATGATTTGAAGTTATTAGCTGTTTTTGAGATGGTCTTTTTCACTCTTATCAGTAAAGCACGGACAAAAAGCATCAGTGGTGGTCTCGACCGGTCTCGTTCAAAAAACCCGAGTCCGCCCAGTCCGAGACCGAGACAAGACCGAGTAAAAATGCCCTCGATTCCGAGACGAGACCAAGACTCTCAAAAAATGGTCTTGAGACCAAGACCGATCTTGAGTACTACAACACTACAAATCAGTCATGAGGACACAGGTGAAAACTGTATAGGTAATACCAGGAAGTGACATCATGAGCATATGAACAAACAGGTGACCCAAATGAGGGGAAAAGAGAAAAAACAAAAAAACACAAAGAAAACAGCATCAAAGTACACATATAAACACATTATCCCTGACTAGGGTTGCCACCTTGGATTTGTGGAAAAAAAGGGACACTCGACCAAATGTTTGAGGCAGAGGGCTCGGCCATTATTACCAGTTCAGACTGACCAATGAACATGAAGTTCGGACATAGGAGACCAGATTTGCCATCATTCCATGTCCTTATATGTGCCTGTATTTTATATTAATTTTTATATCAATGAAAAAAACAAATC
>NW_026079170.1:0-1554 GCF_006386435.1 Epinephelus moara | reverse complement strand
GATGACAGCACAATGATGTGTGTGGTATCATTGGAAAGCTCTGGTCCTGCACTTTCATGTGATATGCGTGGCATTTCTGTGCGAGCCTGCATTCGCGAGTAATGCAGCTAAGAGTAATGTGTGTGCAAAGCTGTATGAAAGCTCTGTTATACATAATTTTAGTGTAACTTTATCATTTTTTTTCGCTGTGAAAACATTCGGAAAGCTACGGTTCCACTGTTTCACGTGATATGCGTGGCTTCTCGCTATGACGCACGGTTGCGGAGAAAAACCATAGAGAACAGGTGTGAATTTGGACGCGCTATGCGTCGTTCGGGCCCATAGGGTTAAATATAAATGGAAAAAATACAAATTAAAACATGACTGGATGTGCAAATATACTAAATGAACTGTTAGGACTTCCCACAGCTCCTCTTACCTCTTTGTTGTCTCTCTGACACAGATGTTCTTGAGCCTGTTGCACTGATTCTGGATGGACTCCTTGGCCTGCTGCTGCTGCATTTTCCTCAAAAAACGGGACAAACTGTGTCCCGGGAGAGATTTTTTTTTCCCGGGACAGCTGATGAAAAAAGAGAACAATTCTGGGAAAAACGGGACGGGTGGCAACTATAGAGGGAAAGCACACACAATATAAGGGCCGTGGAAGTGACCTAAATGGAACGCGGCCGTTATTAATAACGTTATGAGATCTTGTTTTGTCAAAATGGCTGCCATGAAAGTAGGCCCTGGTCCATTGCCCAGCATTTTTTGTTACTTCATTATTTTTTAATATCCCCATGAAATTAATAAATGAGTATTATGTATAACAAATTAAATGACAAAGCAGTAAATAAAGTAATTTGCCTTGTGATTTACTGGAAACACTTTTAATTGTATTGTATGAATCAGACTGAAGGCCATCAGTGGGGACTGAGACCTGTCCTCTCTCGCTCCTTCTGGTGGGAGGCGACCAGGTTGACAGCATAGCCCACGTCATTCTCCAGGAGCCAGTGGAAGGTCTCGCCTTGGTAGCAGCCGAACTGGACCTTCCACCGGCTTAACTGAGCAATCAGCAACATAGACCAATGGGCGGGACATGGTAACTGGAACTAACAGGGATAAGTGGACCCCGAACAACAGAGACCGATCTTCTCTACACAGAGTTGCTAATGTTCGGGGTCCACTTATCCCAGTTAGTCTGGTTCCAGTTACGATGTCCCTCCCATGGGTCTACTCTGTTGCTGATTGCTCTGTTCCAGTTAGGGGGAATAATGTGGAACGCTCCCATTGGTGGTTCCAGTTAGCCTGTGTCACCGCTATTGGTTAATGGGCGCGTCGCTCTTTTTCCCCTCACCCGCTTAGTTTGAATGCAGCAGTATCCTTGAGCAAGCTACGGAACCCCAAATTGCTCACAATGATGCTTCCATCGGTGTGTGAGTGTGTTAAAAACCGAGTAGCAGGTGGCACCTTATGGTAGCCTTGGACACTAGTGTGTGAATGTGACTCGTGGTTTTAAAAAGCGCTTTGAGTGGTCGGATGACGAAAGGCTCTATACAAATGCAGGTCCCTCATTTA
>NW_026079169.1:0-1182 GCF_006386435.1 Epinephelus moara | reverse complement strand
GCAATGCCATCTAGACAAACTATGTCATCAGATAGAGAGTCTCTGAGTTGTTTGGGGCCAAGAACAATAACTTCAGTTTTGTCTGAATTTAACATCAGGAAATTTGTGCTCATCCAGGTTTTTATGTCTTTCAGGCAGTTATGGAGTTTAGTTAATTGATTACTTTCTTCTGGCTTCATCGATAAATACAACTGTGTATCATCCGCATAACAATGGAAATTTATAGAGTGATTTCTGATGATGTTGCCTAAAGGAAGCCTATAAAGAATAAAAATGGGATTGGTCCGAGCACAGAACCATGCAGAACTCCAAAACAAAACTTTAGTACGTAAGTATGATTCATTATGAACGTCAACAAACTGAAAACGATCAGATAAATAGTGTCAAACGCCGCACTAAGAGTCCTTTGTCTGAAGCAATCAGAAGGTCATTTGTAATTTTAACTAGTGCTGTCTCAGTGCTATGATGCACTCTAAATTCTGACTGAAATTCCTCAAATAAATTATTATCATGGAGAAAATCACACAGCTGGTCTGCGACTACTTTCTCAAGGATCTTTGACATAAAGGGAAGATTAGATATTGGTCTATAGTTGGCTAACACCTCTGGATCCAGGGTGGGCTTTTTTAGGAGAGGTTTAATTACAGTTACCTTAAAAGACTGTGGTACATAGCCTGTTAACCCTATGGGCCCGAACGACACATTGTGCGTCCAAATTCACACCTGTTTTTTTCTATTGATTTTCTCCGCGACCGTGCGTCATAGAGAAGCCATGCATATCACGTGAAACAGCGAAATTGTAGCTTTCCGACAAGACCAAGCACTTGTCGGTAGTCCAATGTTTTCATAGCGAAACAAAATGATAAAGTTACACTAAAATCATGAATAACAGAGCTTTCATACAGCTTTGCACACACATTGCTGTTGGATGGATTACTCGCGAATGCAGGCTCACACAGAAATGCCACGCATATCACATGAAAGCGCAGGAGCAGAGCTTTCCAGTGATGCCACACACATCATTGTGCTGTCATCCCATCATGCTATAAATCCAGATATATTGTCTACAAAATGAAAACCTAACGAATTTCTTCAAAATCCATTATACAGATCTTGTTATCAGTCACTTCATATAGTGAGGAATATCTTATCTTATCACGTCTTAGGCTTGCGTGTGTTTCT
>NW_026079168.1:0-1332 GCF_006386435.1 Epinephelus moara | reverse complement strand
AAAAGTGTGTGACCAAAGTCATGACGGCGGGGGGGGGTATGGCTTTGATCAGCGAATATAATGTGACTTGGGATGTACGCCAGACGCTGGCTCCGTTATGCAGCAGATCCAGCTGTGCCGCCCATAGGTGCCGCCGTCATCAGAAAAGGACGTCACTTTACGTGACGCTTCAGAGTAAGGCCGTCTCATGTCTCTTATCAGTAATCCTCACTCCTCACTCCTAACTCCTGACTCCTTAAATGTTTTCCTAAGTGGGAGGGACTAAACAGTTAGGTAAGGTGGCTAGGTTAGGTGGTTAGCAGTAAATTTAAGGGACTTGGGACGCACCCATTGTACCACCTACCTAAGCTCTTTACTGACTTTTCCCTAATTGTTGGGATTTCCTCATCATCTATGACAAACTTCCTGTCACTTAACTTCCCTCTACGTATGGAGATGTGTCTAGACTTACTAGACTTGATCTTCATGCTGGCCCACTTGAGGTTCTTATTTACCTTCTCTAGTAGCCTCTTTGTACATGGCATTGTTGTGGTCACCAGTGCCATGTCATCCATGTAAGCCCTAACTGGTGGAAGATGCAACCCGTTCTGCCGTCCCGTCGATGATTACTTCCATTGCCATAGTAAATGCTAATGGAGAGATTGTGCACCCTAGAATGTAAAGAAGAAACAGCTCGCACACCGCAGGGCTCCAATGTTCAGTCCATTTATTCGCACCGTGTGCAGTGAATAGAAGTAACGTTTTGAGCAAGACGCTCTTCGCCAGACTTGAAATACACAGGGTGACGCCATCTTAAGTACATGTGATGTGGGTCACGTGATCCAATGGGTTACAGGGAAAAGAACATAAAGCAAGCAAAAAAAAAATATATATATATAATAAACCACAAAAAGCACAATACAAGACAAGTGTTAAATAAATAAATAATGAATGAAGTGCCCTGACACCCATACTGCGACAGTAGTCAAAAACAGAATTTCTAAGCAGATAACATATGCACGTGCACAAGGGCACACACCCACACAAACACACTAACTGTGATGTGTGTGTACACAGGAACACATACACATGATTAAAGTCACAATACCAGCAGCAGTATATAACAACCAAATGGTGAAATCTCATATCAAGGCAAGTATACCAAAGATTAAGTGTGAGTACACAATACTGTTGACACCAACAACATCTGTATCAACACAATAAATAAATACAAAGGGGAGCGGCACTCAGTGGAACGTGCAGGCAGCCATCGGGCAAAAGTGCCGTCATCAAGCCCTAAAATAACACTAAGGCTGCATCCCAATCCATACAAAATGGGACACTAAAGTCCCA
>NW_026079167.1:0-1173 GCF_006386435.1 Epinephelus moara | reverse complement strand
GCAGTGATGCTCTGGTTTTGTGTTGTTATTAGTCACACCCTATCCTTTGTAACTATGTGCTCTTGCTCCTCCATAAAAGCTTAAATTCACTTTAAGGCATGCTGTGGCATGTTTAGTTCAGCTTGAGCCAAGATGACCTAGAGAGAGCCTTTGGTCCACATGAAAGGTTGAAGCAATTGGAAACACTTAAGTTTCAAGGAGTCAGAAGAGGAACAACAAAAAATACTGATCCATTGTTAAAGATCTTTTTTTTTTTTTTTTAAAGTTAAATAAATGCATGATGTTTAATACGTCAATTGTGTCTAATAACCGTGATCTCAATATTGACTATAATAAAACCTAAATGTGTTCCTGGCATTTTGATACACTGGCTGATTTTATCCTGTCTTTCCCCAACAGACAAATACACACAGTTACCCTGGTGGACAGTAACAACTCAACTAAGGTGAGTCTATAGTTAGGAAGAGTGTTCTTGACACTTTTGTTTATCATTCAGCTTAGCAGAAAAGTACGAAGCCCCTAAAGTTCCACAAAGAAAAAAAATATATTTCAAGCACACGAGATAGTAGAGATGCACCGATCAACTTTTTTTCAGTTCCAATCCGATTGTGATATATATGTGCCGATACCAATCCAAAAAACGGTATTAGAACTCTTTTTTCTTAAATATTGTCATTATTGTTGTTGTTGTTATTGTGTAGGGCAGGGGGTACTCAAATACAAATCTTAAAGGTCCACAAAGAAATTTTTCAATGAGTCAAAGGTCCATTTATTTAAGTGCTGGGTTTTTGCCCAAATCCCCCGTCTCTCTTTTAGGGACTAATATTATGTCAAAGTAATATTATTTCAATTATTAATATAATTTTTACCTTTTGAAATACAATCACACAATATATCTCTGTAGATCTAATGTGGTCTGGATTTGGAAATATCAGTGATAACACCCTTTTTCTGTTTTCATAAGCAAAATATAGGTTTTACAAATCTATAAGTGGGTTAAAACAGCTTTTGCTATAATGTCTAACACTCTGAGGTGTAAGTGGAAAAAAACAGAATCAGCTGTTCAATACTATTTCACTTTGTTTTCTCAGACAACTGTCTGTCTTCAACTGTGAAGACAGACAGACAAATGGAGCAAGCAAGTGCGTAGGGAGAGTTGCGCGCGCTCGTCAC
>NW_026079166.1:0-1212 GCF_006386435.1 Epinephelus moara | reverse complement strand
GTGAGGGTGAACTGGAACCTTTCAAAAAACAGCATCCACCTGGCCTGGCGAGGGTTCAATCTTTTAGCGGAGCGGATGTACTCGAGGTTCTTGTGGTCAGTCCAGACGATGAATGGATGTTTGGCGCCCTCTAGCCAGTGTCTCCATTCCTCAAGCGCCATCTTGACGGCCAACAGCTCCCGGTTACCTACATCGTAGTTGCGTTCCGCAGGTGCTAGGCAGCGAGAGAAGAAGGCACACGGGTGAAGTTTTCCATCTTTTAGGGAACGTTGAGAAAGGACTGCTCCAACTCCTGTGTCAGAAGCATCTACCTCCACGATGAACTGTAGGGTCGGGTCAGGCTGGGCGAGGATGGGAGCAGCAGTGAAGCGCTCCTTGAGGTCCTGGAAGGCCTGGGTGGCTTCCGGGGACCAGCTGAAATTTCTGGCTGTGGAGGTAAGAGCAGTTAGAGGTGCAACAATCTTACTGTAATTTCTAATGAAATGTCTGTAAAAGTTAGCGAATCCTAGGAAACACTAGTTGCTTTCTGGTCTCTGGCTGAGGCCATTCTTTGACTGCTGCCACTTTGGTGGGGTCCATCTTGATCTCCCCTGGGGAGATGATGTAGCCAAGGAAGGAAACCGTGGCAGCGTGGAATTCACATTTCTTGGCCTTCACAAAGAGTCTGTTCTTATATAGAGTCTTTCTAGTACTTGGCGTACATGCTGGCGATGTTCTTGGAGATCTTTGGAGTAGACTAAGATGTCATCGAGGTAAACAAACACAAAGCAGTTGATCATATCTCGGAGGACGTCGTTTATCAGGTTCTGGAAGACAGCTGGGGCGTTGGAGAGGCTGAACGGCATCACCAGGTATTCGAAGTGTCCCAAGGGGGTGTTGAAGGCCGTCTTCCACTCGTCACCTTCTCTGATGCGGATGAGGTGGTATGCGTTTCTCAGGTCTAACTTCGTGAAGACGGAGGCGTCGTGGAGGGGATTGAAAGCTGCATTAATCAGAGGAAGTGGGTAAGTATTCTTAACGGTGATCTTATTCAAACCTCGGAAGTCGATACATGGACGGAGGGAGCCATCTTTCTTTCCAACGAAGAAGAAGCCAGCTCCGACAGGAGACAAAGAAGGGCGAATGATGCCAGCAGCCAAGGAGTCACGGATATACTCCTCCATGGATTGGTGCTCAGACTTGGACAGGTTATACAGCCTACTCTTGGGCAAG
>NW_026079165.1:1857-2604 GCF_006386435.1 Epinephelus moara | reverse complement strand
GGTCAACAGGCTTATTTAACTGGTTCAAAATAAACGGAAAAACACAAATGTTACCTACATGATACACAGCAGCTGGCCTGTGGTAAAGTGTATGCCGAGATAACAATAAAAGGAGCTAGCAAGTGTGCCGATATGTATGTGTTTGTGGCAATGGCCCAGTCTCGGACCAGTTGCTGAACTATTTGTGCTCGCGGAGCCACAGAAATCATTAAAAAACCGAACAAATGATAACATGTTGCCACTTTTTACTGTTGATAAATGGCGCAGGTAGAAATGTATTAAAGAAACAGGTCGAGCTGTTGTACTGAATATCAGCACGGATGTGATTCAGTTGTAAGCATGAGGCTGTAAACTGAAATACAACTACACTCAGTCTCGTGTTATAATGCTCAGTTTAATAACGTCACAGAAGTTAATATTAAAACCTTGGACGTAGTATAATGCTATATTAAACACACACCTTACTTTTCTCTGTGTCAGCCATACCTTTCATTGTTTTTCCACAGTATTATCAGGGGAGAGCGCGAACGCAGTCCCCCACTACCAGAAATTATGCAGTCGAGATTCCCACATTTGGGGAATTCGCAGAGGTCAGCTCAATCGGAGTGCAATGACTGAGCCTCGCCCTGGGTGAACCACCTTCTTGATCATGGTATCTCCCCTGCCAGGTAAGTATGAGTTGTACATCTCACACACAGGGCACTCATTCACAGTCATACGATGATAACTCATGGTGCTGGCAATATA
>NW_026079165.1:0-1053 GCF_006386435.1 Epinephelus moara | reverse complement strand
AAGTGGGAGACTCCTTCTCCTCATTGTGACACTAACTCGCGGTTCAATATGATTTCTATGGCTACAAAAACACACCAACAAATTGTAAACGCGCAATTTGATGTCTTATGACTGATGGGCAACGGAAATATGCATCCGATCGCAGACTTTTATTACAAAACGTTACGGGAGTTAACGTGGGTTCATGCTATTTCTGGTCACGTCATGTGCTACTGCCCAATCAGCCATCAGTACGAACGGGTATGTTAAAATCCACTTTATAGCTTTAATTAAGGAAGAACTGGTTGTTAAATCGAATAAAATATAAGATTGAAATTAAGTAAAACTATTTCTAATGATGGGATCGCGTGCATGGTTAAAAATGAACAAATTACACCTGCTTCTGAATATAAAGCTTCAACAATGATAAACTGAGCTGTGTCTCCCTCTGGAGCTTCAACAATGATAAACTGAGCTGTGTCTCCCTCTGGTGACGGAAACAATACAGGACACTGTGCCCAGTCTGAAACTTCAGCCGCTCACAGGACACTGTGCCCAGTCTGAAACTTCAGCCGCTCACAGAGCATCTTTGAACATACACTTTACATTGTGCTTCAGTGAACAACAACAAAAATAATAATAATAATAATAATAATAACTATTGAGGACACAGAGAAGGGTCCCTAGTATACCACACACAAAAACAAACAATCATCCTATGTACAAGAATTCGATGTAATGAAAACTATATATGTATACAAAGACAAGAATTACCCAACACCCAGTGTCAGAAATTAGCAAGGGCCATGGGCCATTTGGCCCGCAATTTATCCAAGAATGCCCCCAAAAGCCATGTTCCAGGGGCCAAAATTGCCCCCAAGTTTTCGAAACAACTATATGTATTTATATTTTTAACAGTATTACAATCTGACATTAAAGTATAATTTTATTTTCATTAAATTAATTTACCGTCACGTCTACAACTCATTTTCCAGACATAATCAACGGGATTGCACTGATTACATAAGAGTAATCTGACAGATGACAAATTAATGAAAAATTAAGGTAGAATGA
>NW_026079164.1:0-1720 GCF_006386435.1 Epinephelus moara | reverse complement strand
GTCTAAATAAGAAGACGAGGAAGCAAAGGAAATATTTGTCCATGTAGATTATGGAGGACATACAATAGAAAAATAATAGAAAATAGAAATTGTACAAAAGTGTACTGAAGACATCATAAAGAAAACAATGCTATTGAATTGTAAAAAAACAAGTTGTGTAAAAAGCACTGCTCAAACGAGGAAAAGCGCACAATTGAAAATATAGCCACAGATAAATGTACTTACAGTTTGTTTGCTTATATTTTTGCAGCTTGAACCTTTCTACAAAAAAGCATTCCCTTCATTCAGATCCTTGACAGTAATTGCATTCAGGTAATGTACCTATGTTGTGTTGACAGAATCTAAATAAATTGTTTTGGAAATACACGAAAATCATTTACAATAGTTATAACAATGATATATTTTTTAAATTATATAAAAATATGACATTGTGTAAAATTCCTCATGCAGTAATGGATCAATCATCAGCACCGTGGACCTTGGATTTGCATCCACAAATGTTCCTAATGGCACTCAGATTGGAGATGTTTTGGTTGGTGCAGCTTCAAACATCACGGCCTTCAACATTGACATCACCTCCATTTCTGTGGATGGCACACGTAAGCAATGTTGAATGCTGCCTCACCAAACATTTTAAACATTGCAGAAATATTTGTTTAATGTTTGTTTGCATGCTTTTGTGTGTGCATATGTGTGTGTTAAAAGTAATCACTACAAAATATTTCAAATTCTCCAAGATCCCATGCAAATACAATAGGTCCAATTAGCAATGGGTATTGAAATAGTTGTCAGTTTTAGTAAATCAATAACTATAATCACCAAAATGTTTCCAAAATAATTTCCTGGTTACATTTCTCCATATTATATGTTACAAAGTTGACTGTGATGCATACATCAATCAGACTAGTGTGTTTTTTGTGAAAACCAGGTTTAAGTGATTGTGGTGTAACACACCTATTTGCCTAAACTAAGTGAGTAATGTTCATGGGTCATTTTAAAACTCTCAAGCATTCTTATTGTTTTTACAGCAACTCCAAATACAACAAGTTCACCAACTACAGCCCAAAATCCAGCTGCTACAGCTACTGCAACCACAACTGCTGCAGCGACAACTGCTGCAACTACAACTGCTAGAGCTACAGTTGCTGTAGCCACAACTGGTACTGCTTCAACTGCTGCAGCTACAACCACAACTACAGCAACTACTACATCTCCATTTACAGCTGCTACAACTACTTCAGCTACTGCAGCCACAACTGCTGCAGCCACAACTAGTAGTGCTTCAACTGCTGTCGCTACAACCACAAGAACAGCAACTACTGCATCTCCAGGGTCAACAAACACTGATGGATCAACTAAACCTACTGGGTCAACTTCAACTGCTGGGCCACCACATACTGATACATCAGCTACAACTGGTGGGTCCACTTCAGCGGTTGCACAAACAAGTACCTCTGGATCAACCACAACTGGTGGGTCAGCTTCAACTGCTCCGTCAACACATACTGATGTATCAGCTACAATGGGTGGGGCAACTTCAACCGTTGGGCCAACACATACTGATGCATCAACTACAACTCGTGGGTCAACACCCACCATTGCGCCAACAAGTACTGATAGATTAATCACAGCTGGTGTGTCAATTTCAACTGTTGGGCCAACACATACTGATGCATCAACTACAACTGGTGGGTCAGCTTCAACAGCTGGGCTTACACGC
>NW_026079163.1:0-1233 GCF_006386435.1 Epinephelus moara | reverse complement strand
AATAATAGGCTACACATTCTTATAATATTGGATGTCACAATATTTTTTACTTATTTTTTTATATATATATTTTTATCTATATGTTTTATTAAACTTGGGCCATTCAATGACCTAGTGGTCTGTTTTACTGGACCGTGCATAACATAGGAAATTGTATGTTGTTGTGGTTGATGCTTGGGATGAGTATGCTACAAATGAATTGCCTCATGTTGGATCAATAAAGTTGTCTGAATCTAAATCTGAATCAATAAATAATATTTTAGGGTAGCCTACATGTCCCTAGCTTTCTTTTCTTTTTTCATTTAAAAAAAGTTGAACACAGGGCTCCAAAGGCTCCAAGTTAGACAGCAAACAAGTGAACTAGCTACAGTAGCTACAGTATCTTGCTGCTGTTTAGCTAGACCGTTGGTGGACAGTTCACAGCACAGCTAGACTAGACTTGCCAGGCATGCTGCTCACGTGGATGGACCCACACTACCAGTAGACTACCTTGCTGCTCACATCTTCCAAGTTCAACAGACTGTCACACCAAATTGTGAGAAAACAAGCGCAAATTTGCAATAGCTGCGACCAAATTTGCTACTATCACGCCATTAATGGATGAATCATGATTGTTATTTCTGGCATAGTTACTTGTGGTCTCTAATTGCAGCATGTACATTTTGAATATTTTTGGTCAAGGACTTTTTGAGTTATTCACAAAAAGATTTGAATCAGTTAGTATAGCGCCACCTTTTGGCGAATCGTGGGTATTCTCTCTGGTATAGTTACTCATGGTCTCTAGTTGCAGTATGCAAATTCTGAGCATTTTTGGTCAAGGACTTTTTGAGTTATTCACGGAAAGCTTTGTGGACCGTCCGACCAACCGACTGACAAAGTGACCTATAGAGCTGCAGGTCGCTGCCAAAAAGAAAAAGAAAAAAAAGTATTCTCTGTATTTGAAAATACAAAATACATGTATTTTATTTTGATACATTTTCTGGCACCAGTATTTTGTATTTTGATGTATTTTTGCCCATCTCTGATAAATGCTAATGATATTGATGAATTGAACCAGTTGGAACCGGTTCTCAATTTCCATCCCTAGTTATATGCATTGTCTCTTTTCAAAATACACTTTTGTTTGCACAGGAAATGTACAGTTTCTGCTCATTATATGCATTCAGTCTTTTGTAAAATAAGCTTAAAATGTCGGTAAAACACCTAGGGCTCTAGTTTCGCAGACCGGGCGAG
>NW_026079162.1:0-1121 GCF_006386435.1 Epinephelus moara | reverse complement strand
TCCAGTGTCTTTTATCTGGTCCGGTTCACTGTCAGTGTCTCTAGTCTGTTAGATTTGTTCTGCTTTAAATCAGTCAGCAGCTTCAGACCTCTTTTTCCTGGATCACTCGAGCTCAGCTCGAGAACTCTGAGGTGTGAAGGGTTTGACTTCAGAGCCGAGGCCAGATACTCACAGCTGCTCTCTGTGCAATGTGACAACCTGAGAGAGAAAAACATTGTTTTATTACCACAGTAACAAAGAACACTGTCAGGTGTCTGTTCAAATCAAACATGTCGACACTGATTATAATTTAGGTCTGTTCTTTTAGTTTCTTCCTCTTCTGTGTGCTGTGGTGTTCCCCAAGGCTCCATCTCAGGTCCTATGTTATTTTCATTACACGTGCTTCCACCAGGGTCTGATTTTTTATAATTTCTGATCCATGCAGATATACCTGCACATGTCCACTCTTGCTGTCAATTACACACAGGTCTGAAAGTCACACACATGCACAAACATAACGTATACGTGCACAAAGTGGAGAGATGTCAGAGTGAGGGGGCTGCCTTGGTCAGACGCCCCGAGTGGTTGGGAGGTTCGGTGCCTTGCTCAAGGGCACCTCAGCAGTGCCCAGGAGGGGAACTGGCACCTGGCTCTAGATGGGGACTCGAACAGGCGACCCTCCGGTTCCCAACCCAAGTCCCTATGGACTGAGCTACTGCTTATGCTAAGCTAACCAGCTGCTGGCTGTAGCTTACTATAATATTTAGCATCGAGACATGAGAGTGGGATCAGTCTGAACATTTGACTTTCAGCAGGAAATGAAGTGTATTCCATAAAATGTTGAACTGCTCCTTTAACCCCCCCAACACTCATGGATATATATGACTAACTGGCTGCTACTGAATTATATCTTACAGTATGTGTCTCACTGAAATGTTCTTCCTCTACTTCTTTGGATGAAGCTTTTTATCTCACTTGTGCTTTTTAACTCTGCTCACTGCTGATTTCATAAGAACCTGTGGAGCCTCACATGGAGTCCTTGGGCTCCTTTAACAGCAGGTGGCGCTGTGGGTGCCTTTATTTTTTAACATCTTTCATGTTTCATATCTGAGTTGAATCCAAGCTATTGATTTTTATTGGGC
>NW_026079161.1:2029-2917 GCF_006386435.1 Epinephelus moara | reverse complement strand
GTTGGCCATATACAGACAGAAGGCAGAACGCACCAGCAAGATAGCAGAGGCGCTGCGTGACATCCTACATATTTATGACCTCCAGGTGAGTTAAAGTTGAACTTGGTCCAAATCAAGTTATATGGACAACAGTGAGAGCAACAAAGTTCATCATGTTCAATTTGCTTGTCCTTTCAGCGAGAACAAGATGTCAACATGAGACGCACTGCAGCCCTACGTGCCCTCCCGGTATACCTGCGTGAGGAGGACCCACAGTTTTTCAAGACATGGAATGTAAGTATGCACTGCTTTCGCAGAACTGTTAGTATCAATGAGGTGATATTGCTTGCTTTGTATGGATAGCATTATTTTTAACACTAAAAGCTGCCTAACTATACATAGCAACCACCTTCCAAACCCTGTGTGGAGGCGTGAGTGTGGATGCATATGGATACATACAGTATGTGGTATAGAAGCCCTGTAATCCTTAAGTTTAACTTCCCACAAAGCCCTGACCTCACCTTGCCCAGAGGGCTAATAATTTGGTTGACCTTTTGACCTTACCACTCAGAAATACACCACACACACACATATCTTGACCTTGTAACAATTACTCTGTTGTCCTCCCGGGTCAAATTGACCCAGTCTGTTTTGACTGTTCCTTCTGTCCTCCCTTCCTCCGTCCTCCTTCCTTCCTCTCTACTTTCCTTCCCTCCTCCCTTCCTTCTTTCCTTCCTTCTTTCCTCCCTCCTTCCTTCCTTCCTCCCTCCTTCCTTCCTTCTTTCCTTCCCTCCTCCCTTCCTTCTTTCCTTCCTTCTTTCCTCCCTCCCTGCTCCTCCCTTCATTCCTTCCTTCCTCATTTTTTCTTCCTTCCTTCTTCCCCTCCTTCCCTTTTTCTTTCCTCCCTTC
>NW_026079161.1:0-828 GCF_006386435.1 Epinephelus moara | reverse complement strand
CAAGGTGTTTTATAGTGCCTTGTACATAAAACATGATTATATGATCTTTGTCTCTTAATCAACTTATGTATCTTAACCTTGTTACTTGATTTGGACACAAACTTTTACACTACAACAGACACACACACGCTCATATACAAACACACACACACGCACTTATATACAGCCACACACACATATACAGACACACATGCGCTTGTATACAGCCACACGCACACACACACACACACACACACNCATATACAGACACACACACCATGCACTTGTATACAGACACACACACGCTCATATACAAACACACACACACGCACTTATATACAGCCACACACACACACTCATACAACACACACGCACACACACTCATATACAGACACACACGCACTAATATACAACCACACACACATATACAGACACACATGCGCTTGTATACAGCCACACGCACACACACACGCACACACACTCATATACAGACACACTTGTATATACAGCCACAGACACACTCATATACAGACACACACTCACACACACTCATATACAGACACTTCACCTGTGTACAGGAGGTGACTGAGCTGTTTAATGTCCAGTTACATTTGCAGCAGGGTTTTAAAGAAATATTGCTGTACTTGGTTATACTTGTTTGGATTAAACAATGTTAATGCAAAATAAAAACAAACTGAAATTGTACCTGAAGTTGTGTGTGTGTGTTTAATTAAAAATTGAGTATTCGCCTGAAGTTGTGTGTGTGTGTTTAATTAAAAATTGAGTATTCGGAACTTAAATCAATAAAATTTTCGTGAGCTTATGAGTTATGCACAAGTATGTTTTTTG
>NW_026079160.1:0-1316 GCF_006386435.1 Epinephelus moara | reverse complement strand
GAGACAACAATATGCATTTGATGAAGTAAGCTAAGCTAGAGTGATGCCACTCACTCTGCACATGCTCAGTTAGACAGTTAGATGTTCAGTTATTGACACAAACTCCCAGAGAAATTTACCAGCAAGTGTTTTTAGATTAAAAAACAAAACAAAAAAGAAAATCCCAAAAACATTTCTATCAGAAGAATGCTATTTCTGGATGATGACACTGCTGTAAGTAGCTAGCAAGTACAGGTTAATAACTAGGCTACCTAGCTAGCTAGTTTCAGCGGGTTAGGGTTAGCCCTAACCAGTACTCAAGTTGTAAAGAAAAAAAAGTTCAGGCTGGATGGTGGATTTTTTCACATGGGGACATAGTTTGTGCTGATGACAGTGCAGAGGGTCTGCCATAGCACCACTGCTCTTACATACAGTAGTTAGGGTCAAATGCACAGGACAAGTGCAAAATCATTTCTTCTTCTTCTACTTGGGTCAACCGATGATACTAATAATAATCAAAGTCAATTTTGCTTTTAGAATATTGAATTATAGTGTATTTTTCAAAAAAGCAGTTAGTGGTATATGATCAAACTGGTATCTAAGGGTTAATTTTTAATTGTGATTAATTAAATCATATAAATTAAACAAGAACCCCTTCATGAAAAAAAAATGAAAAAGAAATTGGGAAAAATGTTGATCTTTATTGATACAAATACAAATATTGTAGGTTAAAATTCCCAACTTCAGGGCATGTAGTGCAAATTGAAACTTAAAATATAAAAATATAGTGAAAATACAAATAATACAAAATACATAGGACCAATTCTATGGCTGCCGACCCCACTCTCCCCTGTCTCATAAAATTTTCCAGAGATTTTCATAGTCATGCTTTTTGTTCTCAACATTTCTTGCCCTTGCTTGCTGGCCATAGTTATCCTCTATGTGAAGAAAACAAGCTCATTATGGTTTTGTTAGTATGACTGAGCAGAAATCTTATGCAAGCACATGACATTACTCTTCCAGTTGATTTTTAAGAAAACTACATATTTTCTTGATAATGCCCAACATTCAAGTGTGGATTTAAAAATATACTGAAGATAAAATAGTTCTGGAGCTGAATTTAATTTCTCACCTTCCTTTTAATATCACTGTTTAACCCTTTGGGCCCTAGGCGTTTTTGGGGTATTTTCCTGCCTTTACTTTTAAGCTCATATCACAGTCATTATAAAGGCTACACACACATGCTATACCTTGTTTTTTTCAGGACAATCTGGGCTAACCCCATTTGCCATTTGCCATTTGCCATTTCATGTCCTTCTATGTGCCTGTATTTTATA
>NW_026079159.1:0-1458 GCF_006386435.1 Epinephelus moara | reverse complement strand
GTGTCCAGGAGAAGTAACATCATAGAGATGTTTAGTTTCTAACTAACTCGCACAACTTTTCCTCAAAAAGTTCCGCCATTGTTATTTCTTCTTCGTGTCTCACTAGAGGTACGTATCGGGTAGTGACAGCAACACTGCCCCCAAAGTTCCCGGTGGTACTGCTCCGTTTGGCCCGTATCCGTAAGCTTTATGGAAACGTGCAGCAATACGGACTAAATGAACGCAGAGCACGGACAGAAGGCTCCGTCCGTATCCGGATCCGTATTTAACGTTGAGCATAACTGGGCCTTCAGAGAGACTGAGCGATGAAGGGACAGAAACTCTGACCTCAGTGAGGAGGTGTGGTCAACCCTGTTGCTAGGTGTGATGCATTATTTTAACAAGTGTGATTGGTTGTCAGAGACACGCCCCTCTGTGAGTCTGTAAGGTGTGAGGACACCCAGTGGACATGAGATGAACTGCAGACTGTGACAGTGTCAGTGTGATCACTGCTGATGAAGGTTGAGACAGACTCAACTCATCACTGATGGGTTTTTACTGTTTATCTCAGTGATGTCATCATTTTATTTCTGGCATTATTGCATTGGGCAGGAAATGTGTGCGTATCTGTGATGAGGGACATTTCATGTAAGTCATTGTTTGGAGAATATTTCTCTGACCTCTTTGTGTCCTCCTCCCTGCTCCTCATAGTTTCTCTTCTTAGGAGCTCTTTTAAGGTCTGAGATGCTCTGTGAACAACTTCAATCTTTACAAGGACCTAGTCTTAACTCTAAGGGGAAATTCTAAGAAAACCTCATAATTCTGAGAATGTTCTCACTAGGAGCAACTCTCAGTATGAGGAAGCTTTGTGAATACAGCCCCTGGTCTGAACAACAGTTATGTGCTTTATAATAACCTCTCATATGAAGGGACTGTCAATGCTGCTGAGGTCACAGAGAATTTACATCTAACCAACAAGCTCAGTGTTTGAATCCTGCAGACACAACACTGACTGCACAGTTATATGTGGTGCTGTGAGCTACTGGGTGACTAAATGTCCCTCTGGATCTATCAATATATGTCACTACTCTGTATGACAGATAGGGCTGCCACTAACGATTATTTTCATTGTCGACTAATCTGTCGATTATTTCTTCGATTAGTCGACTAATCATTTTATCGAAAAATGTGTTAAAATGTTGAAAAATGTCGGTCTGTCTCGCCCAAACCCCAAAATTATGTCATCTAATGTCTTGTTTCATACTCACGCCAAAGGGTTTTAGTTCACCGTCATGGGAGAGTGTGTAAAGCTGCCAATATCTGAACGTAAGAAGCTGCAGTAAGAGTATTTTGGGTACTTTTATAGTACTTTTCTATGAAAAATGACTCAAACCGATTAGTCGACTACTAAAATAGTCACCGATTATTTTAATAGTCGATTAATCGCGGCAGCCCTAATGACAAAGGAAGAGGTTAGAA